>NW_007726898.1:155099-237584 GCF_000696425.1 Galeopterus variegatus | reverse complement strand
AGGGGGGGGGGGGGGGGGGGGACAATTGTAGTTTATAAACAAAGCAATCACATTTGACTTTTTTAATAGCACAATTGCCCAGACAAAATGGTAACCACTAGTAGCACTTGTGTTCATATATCATGGGTATAGTAACATCATACCTGCCAATGAGAAGCTCACAGAATTTATAATGCCCTTTATCTGCTGCTATGGTTAAAGCTGTATCTCTAGAGGAGGGCACTGGAGGGGCATTAACATCAGCACCTTTATCCAAAAGAACTCGGCCCACCTCTGCATATCCGCCAGAGGCAGCTTCCATTAGTGGTGTGAGGCCAGTCTAGGTTTAGTGGAAAATAAAAAATAACATAAGAGACTGGAAAGAATTAAATGCTAAAGAATTAACAATCTGAGGAAGCGATATGGTATAGTTGTTACAAAGATTCATAACTGAATTTCAGCACTGATTATTAGCCTCTTTGAGTTATAGTCTGATCAATTAAAAGAAGATAATTGTACCTAATCTCAATGGTATTGTGAAAAAAAACTATAAAATGCAGGCACTTGGCATATAACTGGCACTCAATAAAATGTTTCCCTCCCTTCTCTTTCAAAATAGTACGTCTTCTTCAGCTGATAACGCCAATGTCATTATCACCTATAAAAACTTTTCAAGCATTAATGCTTGACTGAGTCATACAGAATGATTTCTGATTAAATATATATAGGAAATAAATGTTACTTGGAAGTACTAAAGTTATAATTAGCATGTTGCTACTATAACACATTAAATATCAAAGCAATAAACCCATATGTAAATCACAGACCTTTTCTTACCTTAGCTCTGTGTTCAACATTTGCTTTTCTATCAAGCAGAAGACTAACCACTTCCGTTCTTCCTTGGAAGCAGGCTAAGGTAAGGGCAGTGTTCCGATTGGTTTCTATTTGAGCATTTATGTCAGATCCCATGTCTAACAGGAGCTTAACGGCAGCTGTATGCCCATTCATAGCTGCTAACATCAGAGGAGAAATGCCCAATTTGCTACCAGTTCTAGGGGTGAAGGCATGGGGAGAACAAAAGAAAAAGTATACATTTTAAATGACCTGAAAATGGATGTTAGAGAATTCTAATGTAAGATTCTTTATTTTGTAATCATTTTTCTCAACCCTAGTAAATCTTTGAGGTACTACCAAAACTCTTAGAAATCTTTTACTAGAATATATACTATCTCATCCAACATAACGACTTGGGCTGGAAAGTGGTTATTAAGTTATTAATGAAGATGGACTTTACATCCTAAAGCACATATTTGCTTGCTTAATTAAAACTTAAGAAGATGTGTTTCCTTTTAGTACCATAAACAGAGTAATTGATACTTTTTTCAATTTCTGTGTCAACAGTTTTAATTACTTAAATAAAATTAATCTCAAAAATCTCTTAACAATTTGGATTCTAAATTTGTAATGAAGGGGTTTCCTAAATATGGAATTAAAAAATAGGTGTTCTACAAATATCTGTAACATAGCACTCTTGCTAAGTAAGGAGTTTGTAGAGAGAGAATAAAACTTGCCTAGAATTAATCTCGGCTCCTGCATTTAGTAATATTTTGATGATGTTCACATAGCCACCAGAAGCAGCCAGGCTTAGAGGTGTGTAATCAGAAACATTCCTGTGCTCTTTATTTGCCCCTCGAGCTAACAAGAGCTCTACCACCTGGAAAGAAAAAAAAAAAAGAAAAAAAACGTGTTTTCTTCTCATGGTAAGATAATTTTCAAGGTGTATTATTTCTGATTTCTCTGGGGTTTTTTTCTGGTATATTGTATAACAAGAGAAGGGAAAAGTTCTTTCATCCTGTACATCTTAGAAGCCAACAAAGAAATAGCTTCTCAAGTCAAGCCCATTTAGAAATCTACTAAAATGGTATAGTGTGTCTACATTTTTTTTTTTGGCAGCTGGCCAGTACAGGGACTGAACCCTGGACCTTGGTGTTATCGGGGTTAGCCAACTAGAGCTAACAGCCAGTCAAATGGTATAGTGTGTTTGTTAGGGTTTGAATGTTTGTCCCCTCAGAAACTCAAGTTGAAACTTAATCCCCAATTTGGCAGTATTGAGAAGTGGAGCCTTTAAGAACTGATTGGGTCATGTGGGCTCTGCCATCATGAATAGATTATTCCATTCACGGATTAATGGGTTACCATGTGAGTAGAACTGTTGGTTTTATAAGAAGAGGAAGAGCCATCTGAGCTAGCATGTTCAGCACCCCCCTGCCAGGCAATGTGCCACAGTAGTAAAATAGAATATGGGACAAGATTTTTTTCAGTTACATGTGAATGTATTTTAAATATTTCAAAGCCCTTCAATCAGTAACTAATTTTTTAAGCCCATATTAAAAGATAACAACTATCTTTTCTCAAAAATATGAAAAAATTCAAACATAAAAAAAAGTTGAAAAGACTTTATATATGCTCACTACTTAGATTCTACCATTAATATTATACTAATTGAATTTCTGGGTACATAGTTTTATAAAGAATTGCCAGACCTTTTCTTAAAGTGGTTGTACTATGAGAGTACTTCAGAAAGTTCATGGAGGGGCTGGTCAAATAGCTCACTTGGTATTGGTAACACAAAGGTCAAGGGTTCAGATCCCCTGCCACCCCCCAAAAAAAAGTTTGTGGAAAAGTAGAATTAAAAGATAATAAGAATCCTTCCATGAACTTTTTGAAGACCCCGCATATTTACACTCTAATCAACAATACTTGAGTTCTGGATGCTCTATATCCTTGACAACATTTGTTACTGCCAATCTTTAATTTTAGCCATTCTAGTGGGTATGCAGTAGTGTCCCACTGATAGCTAAAAAGGTTTAGCACTTATTTAAGTGCTTATTGACCATATACAGATCTTTTTGCCGACTATGCCATTTAATGTGCAAAACAAATTTTTGAAACAGGTCCTAGTAACAATCTTTCATTTTATAAATAAGGCATAAGGAAGTTAAGACTGGCTCAAGATCATAGCTCTTACCCTTGCTTTTACTAATTAATAATATATCTTAAAATACTAACTGGGAAATAATAATATTAATGATCATGTTAATGAACAGTGCTTTGTCTTACATGTAAGTTAAAACTTTACTTGTTTGGAAAAAAGCTATGCCCAATTTTAGATATGGCTTTCTATCACTTTTTTGCTTTCAGAGCCAGTAAGACTAGAGGGCTTAAGTGACAAGGTTATAAAAACAAGACAAAAAAATGGCATTAGGCTATTTTATTTTATTTCTAAAGTTTTCTCAATCCCATTACGTGAAGATAGCTGGACTTATCTCTTGGAGGATTGGTCTTTTCCCAAAAACTAACATTAAATATTTTTAAAAAACCAAAAAACTTATTTGTCATTTTATGGTAAACTCACTTGCAATGTTTTACCATAAATACTTACCAGTTCTAATGGCACCAAATTAAAGCAATAGGAGTGTTTAGAGGCAAAATTAATACCCTGAAAGACTTCTCCAACTGTTATAACCTCATCTGTTACAGTTTAATAAGAATACATTAATTCATAAAAATTACAGTACTCTATTGGCTTTAATACTATTTTTAAATGAAGGAAATCAACTGATTTCTTTTTAATCCAATATTGAAAAACGTGATATATGAAACCAGTATTATTTCAAGCTACATAATGATTAAAAATTTTAGTTAAAGGAAAATTTTTATTTTCATTATATTTCAAAAGAGAAGTAATTATATTTCTCACTGATATTTTATTACAAGCTTTTCAATTTAATGTTGTTATTTAATTGCAAAGATTTCTGCCATTACATTTCAATCTGGGATTGACAGGGGTCTCTATTTTTTCTGAGGTACCAGAAATAATTTATCAAATTAAGTAGTTTATTTTTGACCACCTTTCTTCACGTTTGATTTAAAATCTTTTTAACATATCCACTGCCCCATTGTGGATTACAGAAGAAACACATGACAGAACCAGAAGAAACATAGTAAGGACAGATTCCTTGTGCAGAACATCTCTAGTAGCAAGTGCATCTAACAATCAATGCATATAATATCTACTCCAAATATAAAAGGGAAAAAATTACAGCAAGAGCCAAAGCAAAAACTGTCTATGGAAAAATAAAAAAGTGTAAACCTAGTTGGTTCAACTGATGATAATTCAATACAACTTGGTGTGCTATGACTGGCAAAGGGGGGAAAAATGCTAGTTTAAGATGCTCAAATAGGAAGTAATAGTCCACCAGTTCGCTGGTCAGAGTATCTGTATTTTTTTTCTTTCTTTTTTTAAAAAAATGACCGGTAAGGGGATCTTAACCCTTGACTTGGTGGTGTTAGCACCACGCTCTCTTATGAAAGCTAACCGGCCATCCCTATGTGGGAATCTGAACCCGTGGCCTTGGTGTTATCAGCACCACACTCTCCCAAGTGAGCCATGGGCCGACCCCAGAGTATCTTTAGATATAATATTTCAGGAGGAATACTGACATAAAGGGTAAAATATCCAGGATAGTGAAGGGTTTGGAAAAGATATTCTCAAGCTAACTGATGAAGGAACAGGATTTGTTTCACTCAAAATAGGTGACTTTGGAAAACAGATTCAAATATCTGAAGACAAAAGAGGGTATAAACCTCTTTTCCATTTGTTCAAAGAACAGAACTAGGAACAGTGGGAAAACTTAGAGAGGCATATGTCAGGCTTGATAAATAGAAACACTTTATAAAAGAAAAAGAAAAAAGACAAAACTTTTAAGGTAAGTAGGAAACTGATCTGGATGATTCAGTGTGCTCCTTAAATCTAAGATTCAATAATTCCCTGATTGAGAAGTTGTAAATCTTTAGAGACAGCACAACTAGCTTAGTAAATATTATATCCCCCGTACACAGAATTGGATTTGAAAAAAAACAAAAAAACTGGGTTATCTAGCTTATTATTAAATGCCAGAAGACATACAAGTGAGTGTAAAGCTATAGCTTCTTAGGCTTACCTGGTCAACACCAGTTGTTCTAGCTTTCTTAAAAAGCCAAAAGGTCATATAATCTTATAATCTTATCTGAGAACCTTTCTTCCAGAGTTCAGAAAGGATAGGAAAATAAAAAGCAAGACAGGAGCTCTCAGAACAAATAAAAATGGAATACTCTTAATTCCCTACCAATTTATTGAGAACAACAGAGGCTGGGCTTAAGTACCTTTTATGCTATGTACTCTAGGGCAGAGAAACATGAGTGAAAGTATACCCTGTTTATGAGGAGCTTCTAATTTGATTTGGAATGTCTTAGTCTTTCTCTTAGCGTAAATGCAAAACAGAGATTCCTATGACAGGTACTACTTTTAAATGAGCAGGATTTAAATAAAGTATGACTTTTCTGGCAAGACAGCTTCACGCTAACACTGATACTTGTCATTTTGCTAGTAGATAATGGTTTCAGTTACTGTGATAAACCTAAACGTCAAACCATTGTTCTGATAGAAAAAAAAATGTTAAAGTATACACCTGCTAAACAGAGAGAGGAAAAAAATTACGCTAAGGGGAAACATTACCTCCTGTCTTCCCCCAGAACAAGCCAAGGACAGTGGTGTGTCCTTAGTTCTTTCTGACTGGGCTTCAATGTCTGCACCATTGTCCAGCAATATTTCTACAACACCAACATGACCAGCTGTAGCAGCCAAGATAAGTGGAGTAAAACCTGGAGAAAAATAATGATATTCTCACTACATGCCAAGCAAAGGAACGATACTGTTTTATAACATACCTAAGCATCAAAATAGAACTAAGAAATAATAGTTCTAAATACTTAATTTTTTTCCACAAATATTCCAGAAAATAAAATCAACAAAAGTAGGCCCTACCTTTCTTGTCTCGGTGCTCAATACTAGCTCCTCTCTCTAGCAGTGTCTGTACCAGTTCTTCATGGCCACCAGCACAGGCAAGTGTTAGCGCTGTGTCATGATTACTCTCAGTCTGTTAAAAAAAAATTTTTTATTAGCTTATCAGATAATTTTAAAACAGATACAAAATTACAGCTAGATAGGAAAAATAAGTTCTAGTGGTATACAATAGTGCTAGGCACCTATAATTAACAATAATTTATTGTATATTTTCAAATAGCTAGGAGAGGAGCTCAAACGCTTTCATCACAAAGAAACAACAAATGTTTGTGATGATGGATATGCTTATCACCCTGACTGGATCACCACACACTGTATACAATGTATTGAAATATAATTCTGTACCCCATAAATAGGCACAGTTAATACATGTCAATTAAAAGTAAATTAAAAAATAAAAGTTATTATCAAATACATAATATGCACACATAACATATACACATAGATACATATGTACCACTCTGCTACGAATACATCAAAGATTTGAATAGTAAGGCTTATTTATTTTTTTCCCCATTAGTGGCCAACCTGTGATTTTTTTTTAAGGCTAGGCTACAAATATTTGAACTTTAGGTGTAATTCTTAAAGCAAGCACAAAAAAAGAGTATGATTTTCAACCACATGCTGTTTTCAACTACATGATTGAAAGAATACTGTAGACTCATTTTTCTTCAAGCTGTTAATGGAGTAACATAGACCAGATTTATTTTTCTATCTCAAATAACTAAAAGATAAAAGAAAAGACAAGGAAAGGAAAGCAAAGGGAAAGGAAAAAAAAAGAGACAAACTTTGAAATGATGGCATTTAGACAGGCAGTGCAGGACAGTGATTCTTGAAGATGGAAATGATTAACCCAATTTACTGCCTCGAGAGTTTCTAGGCTGAAGTGCAGGGAGTAGGTACCCAAACAGAGCCCACAGTTTCCCAGAGTTGAGAAGACAGAGTTTGGAGAGGTCAAGGTGACCAGAATTCACGGGGCAGATTACTGAAGAGGAGAGCACTACACAGAGAGAGTACTCTGGTGATCTGCAGAGGGTTCCCCTCAAGTCTTCACCTGAGTTTTGATCAGCACGTGTACATAAGGAAATTATCAGAGGCCAGGGAAAGACCACCAGAAAGGAGTAGGCTGAACACGCAGAGCTTACATGAGGCCAGGAATAGTTTGGTTCCCACTAGCTAGAGTAGAAAGACCTCAAAACACACAGGATATCAAGTAGAATCCTCAGTAGTGGGGCCAAATTGGCTATTCTGAACCCACCTAACAAAGGTGAGAAGCAAGCTTTGAAATAAAAAAAATTGTTTCCAAGTAACTTAGCTGCATTTGAGAATAAAGTCCCAAAATATTTAAAGAAACAACAACAAAATACAAAATATACAGTGTATTTTCTAAGACAAAGACTATTTTAATTGAGACATGATACTGTCTATATACAATTTATTTCTTTTTGCTAATGATAGCGACCAATACAATACTAGACTGGCCAATGATCATACTCTATCATAGTTTAAATGCTGATGTAGCAAACTATCTAATTAATTCCCCATGTGTAGTACTCTAACTTGTGCTGTCCAAAAAGATAACTACTAGTAATGTGCGATGATTAGCAGTCAAAATATGACTAGTGTAATGGAGAAACTGAATCTTTAATTTTATTTTAATTAATTTAAATTTATTAACTGATAGTCTATCAATGGAAAGTTTTTTGGATGTCTCGAACAACTTGAGTTAAATGTATCTATTTTTGACTGTACATTTAATCAAATCTAAATACAAATCAAGTATTTTCAGAGAAGTCCAAATTGAGATATACTTTAAATAGGGTGACAAACCTGGGACTGAAGGGGTTTCTGGGATGAGGAACTTTTGGTGATAAAACAAGGAAATCTTGGGAAAACCAGGATGATTTGACTACTCTAGCTGTAAGTATAACATGCACACCAAATCTGAAGAATTCTGGCATGAAATAATGTAAAACATCTTAGTAATTTTCTGGACTGATTGCATGTTGAAACAATATTATGGATATATTCAGTTTAATAAAACATATCCCATCTATTTAAAAAATATTTTTTAATATGGCTACTGGAAAACTTAATATTATAGCACTTAGCACCAATCTGCCTTATATTTATCACTCTCAGAGGACTATAAATTGCTGGAAGTTCATGAACATGTCTTATTCATGCTTGGATTCTCCACCTATAAGTGATGCTTTGCCCAGGAAACAATAAATGATAGTTAAATAGAAAGAATGACAATAGCTGCAAAGGGTCACAGATTCAAAGGCTATTACTAACAAACAAAAGATTACATATAGGGGAGATATGTTTATTGCATTTATATTTATATAATGTTTATTACATGTAGGTAATAAATATAAAAAGGAAAGCATATTCTCCCAGAATGTAAATAACCCTAAATACCAAATTTCATTATAAAAAATGAAAAACAAGAGACAAAAGGCAAAAATCGATAAAGAGTCAAGAAATAAGAAAAAGCCTA
Source organism: Galeopterus variegatus (assembly GCF_000696425.1). Lineage (NCBI taxonomy): Eukaryota > Metazoa > Chordata > Mammalia > Dermoptera > Cynocephalidae > Galeopterus > Galeopterus variegatus. Next base: position 229,197 of record NW_007726898.1, on the reverse strand, counting down.
CTAGTCAGTGATGAACAGGGAGACCGCAAAAGCTGCTCTGCAGAAGAGGCTGGCAGAGAGCAGAGCTACTGACTGCAGAGATCAGGGATGGCCACAAGGGAGAGATGCACCAACTACAACAATGGAGAAGGACACGAAACTTAAATGAATGACAGCTCTAATTATATTATAGTATTTGATCTTCATTTCAGGTCTATTCTATAAAGAAGGAATTATTATGTCTGATTTCATGGAAAAGGAGACAAAATCTCAGAGAAATAACTTTCCAGTGGCCACATAAGCTAATAATTTGTAGAGATGGTCAAACAAAAACCAACAGGATCTTCTTGATAACAAAATCCTCTCCCCACAATGTGATAAGATGGCCCTGAGGCACAGCAGACTGAGGTGAATAAAGTGTATCTGTCTTATGTCCTCTCTGTTAGTACATGCAACCAGCAAAACAGTCAACTTTATGATGTTTATAAGTTTTCTAAAATTCCTCCCATAATTTAGGAAAGCTGTGCCAATTTTAAAAAGAGAATAAAAAGACATATACAAAATTTGAAAAAGATAAGCATGGAAAATTTTAGTGGATCAGTAAAATGCCCCCCTCATTATACAACAGAAATCCAGCTGACATTTACTAAGCATCTTTCATGTTCAAAGCACTCTGCTAAGTACTCTAAGGTTGATGAAGATAAGTAAATATAGGCTGTGTTCTCTAGGAGCTTAGTGATGACTATGTAGGGCAAACTTAGGTTCAATCCTTGAGAAAAGTATAAAAAACGTATTATGAGAGTTCAAGGAAAAAATACTTGAAGCTGAGAAAGGAGAGCTAGTCAGATTCCTTGGGGAATTGAAATTAAGAGTGGGTAGCTCCATTGTCCTTCTGCATTAAAGAGAAATTTAATATTTTATGATAATCTTTTAATACAATAACAAAGGAACTTAAAGATATTAAAGTGAGGTTTCCATCCCTTAAAAACACACCTACACAATCCCAAAATGGTAAGAAATATTACCTTACTTCACAATACAACAAAAAACGAACTGAAATAAAAGTGTGGGTTAACATTAACGACAGGGTATAGAAAAAAATACTTGAATACTGCTGAACAAGCAAATAAGATAACAATACAGGTGATGATTTTCTGGAAGGCAAAGTACCACTTAAAGGAGGGATCCTTTGATCAAATTATATTGCAGAAAGTTATGTTACATTATATTGGCCAATAAGATACATTATTTTTCATATCTAAGAAAAAAATCCCAAACCTGAAAAAGGAGATAAGTGCCCAGAGCTTTCTTAAGAGCTCATCCAGGTTTACATTCTAAAGCAAATTTCCATTCAGCCCACGATACCATAAAATATACCATTCCACACCATAACAGATGTTGTTATTATGATAAATTCTGGCTTATAAAAATGATAAAATTATATTCAATGTAAAAATATTCTGTAAGTTATCAACATGACTATTCAATTTTATAACAGTAGTTCAGAGTGAAAAAACATGGAATTTTAAGACAGATGGCAATACTGAAGAAAAACACAACTTTTAATCAGCTGAAATGAAGGTGAAAAAAATACCTAAACTGTCTCTAAAAAATGAAGTATGTACATCTACTTAATTACTCTTAAAATAATTAAATTATTTTGAAAACTATTAGGATTTAAAGAACTAATCTTTTTTTAGACCTCCACAACCTTCAGAATCCCTAACATCTCATTGTCTAATGCAGTCAGGTTATACGCAAGCTTAAAACATAGGATAGCACACTTCACGTATCCTAAAAATCATTAAATATCAATAAATCATTAAATCATAATATCGGTAAATCATTAAATCATTGCATATAACTTGGATAATAAGCAAATCAGTTTTAAGCTTGCATACAACCTGAATAATCAGTAACTCATTTACTGAATAATCAGTGAAATGAATAACCTATTTAAAACCCGTTCATATGAACAAGCAGAATGCATGTATTTTAAAGAATGCTTTAATGGTAACATATTACATATCACTGTTAATTGATTTTCCCAGGCCCCTTAATTTCTCTTGTTAAATCATTACAATAAAACTGTTCTCTGTATTGCAAAACCAACAGGAGAATATAGAAAAATATCTAAATAATATTTATATCATAATTTCATATATTCTACAATTTCAGTTTTGATATACGGCAAGTTAAATTTAATGTCTACCCTCTTTAAAAGACAGTAGATATGTGTTTTTTATTTAAAAACTGGGAAAAAAGTAAAATTGTGTATTTTTCTCATTTTTCAGATGTACTACAATAACTTACTCTAAGTTTAAGAATAGCCTTTAGAAGTTTGAGAATAAAAATGACAAGCAATACAGAAATATGTAAATGACATGTGTCAAGAAAGGGGCTGGATCAAGTTTTTACAGTCCATAAACAAAACAACTGGTTCTTTTTCTCACTTTTAGTGACTATTAGAATCAATCAAATTTCACACAATAAAATATTCAGCTAATTCAGTAGTACTGAACTCAACCTTTGAGGCAGATTTTTTGTTTCATAAAGCCTGCGGTACTTAAAATCTTTTCACAATTCCTAATTTCTATATAGGCAATACCCCAGGAATTAGTTTGGTTATACCACCCAAGCAAAATAAAAATAAAGATCAAAGCTATGCTACCAAAAGGTATAGTAAAATAGTCCAAAATAATTGTTTCAAGCTATTATTTATTGATATTTCCTAAAATAGATTTAACAGTACAGTATATGCTATTAATGTAAAAGTTTTGAAAATATCCAGACAAACTTGATTCAATAAAACTATTAGGAGAGTTGGAGAGCCTGTGGCACACCCTTGCACAAAAGGTGACTTCTAGTTGTATAACATTGGTTTGAGGAACCTCGAAAAGGATGCAAACTCTTTAGCATTTTTCAATGTCCAGAAATCAAACATATGATTCTGGCTATTCCTTGTTAAAAGTATTACTTCCAGTCTAAAATGTTCAGTTAAAACAGTTTAAAGATGACCATTTTCCAGAATCATTAGCATTTTAAAAGGAGTCATAAATTGAGCCTTTAAAAAATTTAACTTTTTTTTTTTGTTCTTCTATAAGATTTTATGTAAATTTGCAAAGATGAAAGACATGATTCTTTACCGTTTAGGTAGTGGACACATTTCTGTAATCTAATTTACCAGGTTAATATAACTCAAATTCAACATTCACACCCAAGTTAAAAAATCAAAAAAGATGAAGCTAAGTGCAGTGGTTAAGAACAGATTTTAGAACCAAAGTGCCTAGGTTTGAAAGGTGGCTCCACCATTCATTAGATGTTGGGCAAGGTAGTTAGTATCTCTATGCCTTTCTCCACCTGTAAAAGGGTGCCTACTTCAAGAGGCTGTTACAAAGATTAGGTTGAAGTTACTATCTGTAAAGTGTTAAGTATGTACATGTTAACACTTGTTAAATTAAAAAATGAAAGTAATAGAGAATGTTTAATCTTTCAAAACAAATGCTGAATCTTGGTATTAATTTTTTCATTATATCACTTGTCTGTTATGGCACACTATTGTCACATATAAACCAAAATATCCATTATGTAAGAGCTCATGGAATTTTAATTTTAGTACCAAAAAAACTTCAAATGGATTGAGTATAAAAGGTCTTTATTTTTATCACTTAAAGTAACTGCTTAATATAAAAACTAATATATTTTTAAAACTCACATTAAAAACTCAAAAATAAAAATGATAAACAGTATCTGAATATTAATTTGTATATTATTTCCAATGCAGGAACTTTCTCATTACTTAGGTAAATTCCATAAAAAGTAGTTAAACTTGGGTTAGACTAACCCAACAAATGAAAAACCTTAATGAAGAGACCAGTAAAGAGGAAGAAGATTTTTAAGAATCCATAGTCATATCTTTCTATATAAGCATGCCTACTATTTAAAAAAGATTATATGTAAACTCTCAGAAATCAATTTATAAAATAGTGATGGTTGGTTGAGTTGGTATAGTCAGGTAAAATCATTTCCCCATCACTATAATAATTTCAAATTCAGTAAAAGCATGATCATATTTGAATGAACTTTTTCTGTGCCTGTTCTGTTTGAAAACATTTTTAAGAAGAAATCTTTTTATATTTTGATGAAGTATTTACTTTTGCTTGTGGATCAATTCTTGATCCCATAAAAATAAGAAAACAACTTCTGGCTAAACATAATAGCCTCAGAGCAGAAAAGATTGAAGAAAAACAATGCAAAGTCAATACCAAATTCAATCTATAACGCTATCATCATTAAATGTAAATAACTGTGGTTCATCACATGAATGTCTTATATATTTTTAAAAAGACCATATAGCATGGTAATTAAGAATAGTGTGTTTGAAGTCAAATAGACTGACTTTGGTTCTTAGCCTCACCACATCTTAGCTAAGTGAAGTGACAGAACAAAAAATGCTTAATCTCTCTCAGCCTCAGTTTCTTATCAGGGAGATTATTAGTAGTAATAAGAGTAGCTATTTCATACATGTGGTCTGAGGATTAGACGAGATAATTTCTGAAAACAGTCCCTGGCAATTTTAAGTGTTAAAAAAAAAAAAGGGGCCAGCCCAGTGGCGCACTGGAGAGTGCGCCGCTTGGGAGCGCGGCGGCGCTCCCGCCGAGGGTTCGGATCCCATGTGGAGACCGGTTCCCGCTCACTGGTTGAGCGCGGTGCGGGGCGCGACACCGAGGGTTGCGATCCTGTTACCGGTCAGTAAAAAAGACAAAAAGGAAAAAAAAAAAAGCACATATAAAACTATAAACATTTGGGAAACAAGAACAGAAATAAAAATCCTTTTTCACAGTGTTACCGAGAAATGTTTTAATGAAAAGGAGACTTTATTTCTAATAGGTTAAGAGTATGTACCCTTAATGGTCCATATAACACATATACTTCCTGAAATTAAGGATTATAAAGAACTGATCACAGACAAAACTGAAAGTTTTATAATGTACACTCCTTACTCAAAATATGAAAACTAAATAAACTGCAAACATATCTCAGTTCTAAAGGCCATACACCCTTACCTTATTCATCAGTTTTCTAAGCTAGACCTCACGGCCTTCCTTCAGGACAAAACATATGCTATTCGCTCCAACCTTACCTTGCTACAAAACTGCATGGTAAACTAAGTTTTTTAAAAATTGTTTATTTAATAGCTTTCAAGCTTTCTAAAGATTTATTTAAACACACACACACACATTATTTCTTCAGATAATCTGAAGAGATAAAAAGTGCTTTTAACCCCCTTTGGAATCCCTTAACAGCTAAAGTTTAAAGATACGTATTTCAATCAGCACGATTAGAATTTCAAAGATGATATAAATGCAATCAAGTATATATGATATATAAAAATATCAAGTCTATAAAAGTTTGAAACTTTTTCTTTTATATGCAAGCCATTATGTATTTTAAAGCTTATCTTCTAATTTAATATTAGAAGGAAATAAACACTCATCTTAAATAAGTTATTTCTTTTTACATTCTCTTCTAAACTAGAATAAACTTAAAAGATTTACCTGACGACCTTGGAAACCAGATCATCATATAATTATCAGTAATAATCTGCATTTGGCATTTTATTTTTTAAAATCTGGATTCCCTGGCTCACGTCTTTGCCCAGAGACAAGGCCATCTAGCGTGGTTTAAATCACTGAATGTTAATGTTTTTAGTGATGGTGTAATTCCAGTGAAAAACCATCTCTCCTAAATTTGAAGCTTACCTGTGCATCAATATCAATGGCAGGGTAGATAGGTAGCATGGCTGAAGGAGAGATGATAGGACTTGGAGTTGGAGTCTGAGGTTGGGAAATGGAAGCAGCGATACTGTGGGTAGGAGTGTTTGACATTGCAGATGCTCTTCCACTGACTGCTGTTGAACAAAACAACTGCACTTAATAAGGATGAAACACTGTTAGGTAATAGTAAGAAATATTTATTAGAAAATATTTAAAGACTTTTTAAAACAAAATGTCTACAAGGAGACTGCCACAACACTAATAACTCATTTTCCTGGTTATTTCTGACTGGACCACAGTCCAAAATTGTATACGGAGAATAACACATTTTCTAAACAATAATCCACTGAAAAATAAATTATCTTCTTACAGTAAGTAGTCACAAAACCCTAATTCAAAATAACCCCCCCCAAAATATTTTTATGTATTAAATTTAAATAGAAATACAAATGGAAGATTGTCTATTATATCTTCTTAATTAGAAAAAGAATAAAAGGTAAAATAGTCAAGATTAGAATGAGGAAAATGTGGTTTTTACTTGCCAATTTTGCACCTTATATCCTAGAACTAATGAAAGTAATTTCACTGTTGGAGAGGGGAAAACCTCACTATCCAAATATTTAAGGGCCGGCCCGGTGGCGCACTGCTACAGTGCGCTGCTTGGGAGCACGGTGGCGCTCCCGCCAAGGGTTCGGATCCCACATACAGACCAGTTCCCGCTCACTGGCTGAGCGAGGTGCGGGTGCGACACGGAGGGTTGCGATCCCATTGCCGGTCCCGGCCCAGTACGGGCGCGACACTGAGGGTTGCAATCCGTTGCCGGACACGAAAAAAGACAAAAAAAAAAAAAGAAAAAAAAAAAAAAAAAAAAAAAATTTAAAACACCTCCCACCATTTTACTAACTACAGACAGGGGGATAATAATATTCTGCATTGTAGCCCTCAGTATGACACTTATATCCAAATATAAAAATTTGATCCTTACATAAAAATGTAGTTTCTCACATGAAGGGGATTAAATGCCCACCCATCAATCCAGCAATCACACTGACTTAAGGGGATAAAATTAAAAGATTAGAGTCAAAATAAATGTCTATCTGCACACAATCATCCTTCGAATACAAATTACTGTTAGTTATTCTAAGCATGGTTTTGCTGTGATATTATTTTCACCAAATTATGCAACTTAAGAAAGGGTCAGTACTTGGAGGGAGAATTCCAAAGACAGTGGCATAGGATATATCAGAGATTCAGGTAAAGGTAATTTATTACCTCATTGTCTCACTTACAGAGTTGATATGTGAACATCATTCCTTTCCCCACCCCCTATTAAAAATGTTATAATATTAAAGTATGGGCATTCGTCTTTGATTGGTCAACAGTGGTGTGGATGTGTGTTACCAAAGTAGTTATTAACTATATCAGACAGAAAACAATCATGATTCACAACTGGATCTGAAACCAGGCAAAAGAGGTTATGATCCTGCCAAGAATAAAACTGAAATTGATGTTATTATAACATTTATAAACATGACTATCAATTAAGAAATCTATTTTACAAGAAATCCTTGGTTAAGGCACAAACATACACTACACATTATAGCAACACACATTCTATAATTATACACTTTTAAGTCCACTTAAAAGCCAAAGGAAAAATGAAGGAGGAAACAAAAACAAAACAAAACACTGTTTGAATCCAGACCGATAGAAAAGGGCATTTACTAATGTATTAAATTGATCACCTAATGACCTTGATATTGTCATTTCATATTGATAGTTTTGTATGTGTGTTAAGAAAAAGATCAAGATAATTTAAATGTACATATTCTAGATATAAAATTTAAAATCATGTAAAATCTACAGCTCTTAAAATAGTTTCCATATCTCTTTTGATTGAATTTTCACAAATGGAAACGCTAAATACAAAAAAGTAGCTTAAACAGGATGAACATCAGTCTGTACAAATCAGATTTCTATTTCATGATATTAAACAGATAAAAAATATCTAAGCTTTATGGTTAAATAACTAAATAATAATTCAAACTTCAACTGGAATAATTCCTTTTAGAGAACCTACTAAAATTAGAGAGTTTTCTTATTTTTTGGTTAAATCGGATGTTCTTATTACCTCACCTAAAAGGAGATAGGAAAAATCAATTCCCTCGTTTCATTTCCTTTGGGCTATCTATGAAACCGGTTTACTAAAACTAAACAACTGCTCATCACTCATCCATTCTTTACAGTTAAAAGTAACAAATATAAGTATGTAGGTACCTGAAGAAATTATGGTACAGACCTTTACATGTGGGGCTTCATTTTAGAGTTAGATTTAGAGAAGAAGAACCACATGCTCAGAAAAGTTTTAATGTCAGGACAGGAAAAAGGGAACTTGAGAACACAGCAAAGGCAAGGTGTTAAGACAGGTTACACAGGGAATTGATATTGCTTTGGCAAATATGGAGAACAGGGAAGACAGAAGTCAGCCAAGTACTAGAGAAAGAGACCAAATCTTATTTATGAGAGCAGTCTAATAAATGGGAACTGAGGAATAGAGCACAGTCTATACTGGAGGGAGGGAAAAAGAAGACTATGAGCCTAATGAGGTTGCAATATATTAAAAAACTCAAAGAAGCTGAAATGATCATTAGTCAACTGAAAGGACGAGTACTACTACTACAGCAGCAGTTTAAAGAATGAGGCTACAGAAGTGAATATGTGTGTATATGTGTGTGTGTGTGCATGTGCACATGCATGATACTCGGAATGAACTGCAGGTAGGTCGCTGGATGTTTTTAATCCTGCTGTTCCTTCTTTGGACTATCACTCCCCTCCTCACATATATAAGCATAATAAAGAAATAAAGTGTTTTTATTGTATGACAAGTGTTTGCATTATTTCCTAAAAAGTTATGTGCATTTTAAAATTTTTTATATGGGGACACCTGGAACACATAGACAGAATTGTTTTTGTTTGGCATAGGAATCAACAAAAAGGCTACTTTACAAACGTCTGATAATTCCGATCAGCATAAAAAATTGTGCAACTAGAAAATCACTGTTGACAACTATGCCAAGCACACCAGATAGACTGATAGCATATCAAAAACTTTTTAAACACTCATTAGTATGGAATGTCCATTCTTCATTTAAGTGAATAAGTAACACTGAACTCTATACATCCTTTGGTAGTCTGACATAATAGAAAGAGCACTATGGATAATCTAAATTAATGGCCATGGACATAGTATCAAATTTGAGATTTATGGCTACTCTGCCCCAATTATCACTGGGAATTTAATAATCTTTAATTGTATTCCTATTATTACAACCAGCTACTGGTGATTAATAGTGATTTTCAAATTTATAGAAAAATTTTGTGGTCATCAATGGAAGAGTCTTTACAGCTTTTACTACTAGTTACTACTAGCATTTTGTCCAAAGAAGTTATTTCACCCTTAAGATTAGCAGAGATTTTAATTCCACATATTACTACTGAAGTGATACTAAAAGAGGACAGGGAAATATTAGAGCAATTTTAAAGTATAAAATCTGTCTCATTAGCTAGTTTCTTTGTTTCCGAATGTTAGCTAAATAGCTAAACACTATACAATTTAGTTTCTTTTTTATTCTTTTAAAAGATTAAACTTAAATTACATATAATTTCATAATATGTAATGCTACAGAAACATAGTTTTAAAATTAGAAAAAAATAAATCCTTTAAGTATAGACCAATGAATAAAAAAAGGGAAGAGATCAGCTGAAAATTATCAAAATTCAATTGTTTACTCCCTTTGTTCTCTTTCCTTCCTTTTCAAATTTCCTTTTGTTCTTCTGTTTTTTTAATGAAACAAATTATCTTTCTCAGTATAGTATTCTTACGACTTATAACCCTATAAAATCTCATTCTAGTTCTATATTAAAGAACTTACAAAAAAAAAAAAGTACCAAAAACTAGAAAACCAAAAATGTTTTTTTGCCAATGAAACTAATCATAGTGGAATAAAACTTTCCTGGCTACATATTCAAAAATATATCTTTTAGGATACTCTCTGAGGACCACACCTTCCCATAATACAGTTACAGACTACACATTAACAATCACAGGGAATAAAATCACTGACATACAGTATAATCAAACCCTATTTGGTTTGATACTTTATTAATGTTGTAAAGGTGTTTAAGTTTTGTGGGAAATTTTTTGGTTTTTGTTTTTTTGTTTTTTTGAATATCCATCTGGTTTGAAGTCTTATCCATTAGGAAATAAAGTATTTCTGTTCACAAAAAGCTTCCTGATGTGTCCTACTTGTTTTACACTTTAACCTCTGTCAACTTCCCAGTTTATCGGTGAGTACAGAAGCAAAAAGCCAAAATTCAATCTTAGTATTCTGAACTTAAAGGGGGGGAAAAAACACAAAAAAACGAAAACCAAACATCAATCCTACTACTGAAACATCTAGATTTCCAGTCTACCCATCTAAGTCAGAAAACTTTAGTCATTTGTATTAAATGAGCTAATCTTTAATTTGAGCTGTATCTGTCTGAGAACTTCTCAGAACTAATATTTCTAAAGGTATACATGGGTCAAGAGTCCAAAAATAGTTCTCAAGTTGGGTAATGTCAAAAAATTGGGGCACACTCTTACTCGCCTTAAGCAAATCATATTTGATACCTGCTCATAACAATATAAACCCACCTGCCATGATGTCATCCAGCGTGTCATTGAGGGTCTGAGCAGGGCTGGCTACCATTAACCCTTGTTGTGTTTCTGTCAGAATTCCTTGCCCCAGCCCTGCCAACTGTGCTTGGCCCAGTACTGGCTGTCCAACTATCACTCCTTGCAGTTCTGTAAGATTTGCGATGGACCCTGGAGGCAAGGGACCTGCCGCCAGAGGCAAAGCTTGAGGCATCGCCAGAGGTTGGATTGGTGCAAAACCCATCTGAGCAGCAGTTTGCTGAGGTTCATCTTTAAGTAAAACAGGATCCACTTGCTGTAACCGTGCATAGTCTCCTTCAGAAAGCTGCTCTCCAACCCCAACAGGAGTTAGTAGTCCCAAGTGTTGGCAAGACTGTTGCTGCTGCTGCTGAAGTTGAATTCTTTGAGCTTTAACCTCTAGATACTGCTTTTTTAGCTGCTGCTGAGTTTTCAGTTGTAACTCTCGTTCTACTTTCTGTAGTTCCTCCAAAATCTTTTGTTTTTTCTGAATTTGTTCCTCCCTCGTTTTATTCAGTTCCTCGATCTTCTCCTTGGTAAGTTGGTCAGCATGAGCCAGTTCCAAGGACTGCAGCTGTGCATTCTTTTCTATGGCTTCTTTTATCCTCTGTTCCAGTTCTGTTAACTTTCCCTGAGCCTCTTCTACAATGCTCTCTGGAGACTGATTGGTGATGTAACCCTGTACATCCTGGCTGTTTGCTGGCAAATGGCTGCTGGACTTTTGTTTAGAAGCAGCTGTGTGAAAAAGAAACCCCCTCAGAAGTGCACATGAATGGCATCCTCACTACAGAGTTACTGTTGGGAGGTTTAGTGCCAACAGTTATGCACCAAGTTATCATATCCATAGAAGGTGAAAAGGCACTGTTAAGGAATTAAAAACAAATCCACCTTCTTTATCATAAATATAAAATGTATGTATTTTATGTGCATAGACTAATCTTTGGAAATTAATTTCAGAATTTTAAAAATATCACATGGTTAAAATTAACAATAGAGGGATGAGGTTTGTGATATCTAAGTGGTGCAATTAAAGTAAAATCTAAGGCTATGTGTAAATATTTCATATGGTCATAAAGATGTAAAAACCCATCATAAGAACAGAAACATAATGCTAAATTATTAGAGTGTAGGCAAAACTTAGGCCTCTTAGTCAAGGTTTTTCCACATTAAATAGCCTGTGCCTTTTAAACACACACACATACACACAAAGAATACCCAAACCACTGAGTAGTACCAAGAAATTAAAATCCAACTAAAATATATGTGGTCTGTTGGGGTCTACCCATCTTCAAGACTGACAAAGGCAAGATATAAATGCACATATTCACACAGCTACCTGGCCAGTAGAGAATTGGGATTCAGCTTCCCTGGAAGAAAAGATGTTGGACTATGCCATCCACTGTATCTTCTGACAGCCAGGTGAATAGGCTGATCTGGCTACAGGTATAGCAATCAATTGTTTGATATACCAATTGAAAAAGGTGCCAAGGCTCTAAGTTGGTAGTAGTGAATGAAAAGAGCTGGTGGAAATACTTAGCATTTTTGTTGGTAAAAGAATATCGGTAACCAAAAACCAAAAAATAAAAACTGCATTGGTTCTTCAGATAAAACTTTTAAAAAGAAAAACTGATTCAAACTGGTAGGTGTAATGTTTGGGGACATAACTTAAGAACATGCATGGTATAACATTCACAATTCAAATATGGACCTCAGAATTCTAGAGAAATAAACAAGCATATCTGAAGTAACTCTGAATTACTGGTTGAGAAAAAGGTATCCCAGATATGAAATCTATATTAAACCAATTATTCTAAAACAAATTGTACTATTTGATCCAACTTGTTAACCTTACACCTTATATTACTACAGAGATTTAAGTAAATAATTTACAAAAATATCACCCAATTATACCCAGCTTAACATTTTACATGAATAAAAATTACTGATTATTAAAGGAAATGATGGATAATCAGAATTGCATCAAAGATGAGCAACTGAATTTCTCCCGCTAGTACTTCTAATTCTAACACAAATTAGTGCTATTAACTATCTTCTCTCCCAATAACATGCTTTTTTTCATTGCTTAAAAAATAGTCTTTAATTATGCCAACTTAGTAAAATTCATTTTTTGTGGAAAAATAATTTTAAATGACTAGTTTTTTGTAATTTTATTTTTACCTGGACAATATGTAAGAAACAATCTTTAGAAATATAACTGACCTTTATTCCTGATGGGAAGAGTAGTGGCAACATTGGCAGGTGGTTTGTCAGGCTCCTGAGGCGGAACAACCATGGGCAGTGCTTGAACCGGTACACGAGGAGCCTAAGACAAAGAACACTATTTGATTATTTCTTCTTTTCCTACACAATCCATTACATATTATGCTTTAGCGAAGAATAAATAACAAAGACTTATTCGAAATATTTTTAAGTATTCTAGCTCAGAGAACGACATATTTACTTAAAGTATGTTGGTACCCAGTTGATTTCCATGACATTCTTTTTTAATGGGCTTTGAATTCAAGTTGTTGTTCTGACCTTAATAAGTAAGGCAAAATCATATCAACTGAGAATCTGAATATTATACCAGACGTTTATTAACCATATTAAGTACATCTCTATAAAGAAAACTACATATTATAACAAAAAAGCAATCTACTGTAAGCTGAAACTGTGAGCAAAAGGGGAATAAAAAGATATAAAATATTTTCGTTTTGAATCTTACCCTATTTAAATCGTGGGATGGGGGAGTTAACTGAGTGACATCTGGTGGAGGGGCTGAAAGCAAGTTATTAGGATAGTCCAAAAGATAGCAAACTACACTTGTATGGCCACCTTTCGCTGCTTCTATCAACATGGTCGAGCCATCCTGCGAGAGCAAATATGGAAAGGGAAGAAAATGAAAAAAGCAAGTTACTTTTCAGAATCATTTAGGATGATAAAGCCAAGAGGTCCGTCTCAGACACATTAAAATCACTAGTTAGTAAAGAACACTTTCCTCTAATAAAACAGAAGAAAATAAATACTTTGAATGACATTATAAATGGAACGAGCAGATGATATTTTATAATGTTCAAAAGTAAGAATTAATTCACAAGGCTTCAGGAAACATCTGAGTTACTTACTTTTAAACGGTGAGTGGGATCTGCACCATGAGCCAAAAGTAGTTCCACCACTGCCAGATGACCCCCTGCACAAGCCAGGGACAGCACAGTATGGTCATTATTAGCTGTGGTTCTATTCACATTCGCTCCTAAAACAGAAAAGGTATGAAAAATCATGTTAGCAGAGCATTTTTTCTTAAAACTATGGCAAACTTAAAAATCACAGAGTAGAGAGAACAGTATAATAAAGCCCCGCATACCCATTACCCAGCTTCAATGATTACACACAGTCAATCTCATTTCACGTAAACCCACATCAACTCTCCTCTCCCGTCTTGAATTATTCTAAAGCAAATCCCAGACAAACATGACATAATTTTGTTCAAAAATATTTCAGTATGTGCCAGTACTATTATCTTTTGATAACAGTAAAAGTATGTATTACTCCTTTTTTTTTTTTTTTTTTTTCCCCCTTTTTTTTGTCTTTTTTCATGACCGGCAACGGATCGCAACCCTCAGTGTCGTGCCCGTACTGGACCGGGACCGGCAACGGGATCGCAACCCTCGGTGTTGCGCCCGCACCTCACTCAGCCAGTGAGCGGCCGGTCTGTATGTGGGATCTGAACCCTCGGCGGGAGTGCCACCGCGCTCCCAAGCGGCGCACTGTAGCAGTGCGCCACCGGGCCAGCCCAGTATGTATTACTTCTAATGTAATTACTGCATTAAAAAAAGTAAAACACAAAATTTCATTTACATTTTAAGTTCTTTAGGAGAAAAGATGACTAAAATCCAATAAAAACAAACTACACTGCCCTCTATGGGCTAAACATGTAGAGAACTAGCAAGGAATAGAAATTTAAGAGTAGTAAATACCACCTATTTTCAGCAGTAAATATCTGAGAATGAAAACAGGTACATTTTCTCGCCAAATATGAAACCACCCCTTATTTGAATTACTGTGCTAGGTAATGTGGAAAATGTAAATAAAATAAAATGAAAAACTGTTTCAACTAGAACTTATGTAGTAAACATCTAAGACATAATTTTTTTTTTTTTCCTTAAAGGATGACCGGCAAAAGGATCCTAACCCCTGACTTGGTGTTGTCAGCACCACACTCTCCCAAGTGAGTCAACCGGCCATCCCTATATAGGGATCCAAACCCGTGGCCTTGATGCTACCAGCACTATACTCTCCCCAGTGAGCCACAGGCCAGCCCCTAAGACATAATTTGAAGGAAATAATAATATGCTAATTTGGTCATTAAGTTCTTAAGATCTTTGATATTCAAACTAAAATTACTGACATGAAAATCTTCATACATTTTACCTTATTAGTCACATTTCAATTTTGAACATTTTTCATGCTACACTGTATCTATCTCTCTATTATCTTATAAAGAAGGAAACTTAGGTCCAAGGAAATATGAGGAAAGTGAAACCTAGGTCAAGGGTTCGGAACCCCATACTGGCCAACTGCCAACAACAACAACAAAAAAGTGGGAAAGTGACTTGCCACAAGTTTCTCAGTGGCAGAAACATCATAAATATCCAGGTTTCAAGATAATATTATATTACATGAACAAAACAGACAAAGTTACCAAAACTCTCAAAGTTTTACACAGAGAAACTTTTCTTCATAGAAGTGTTTCTCAACAACAGTGCTACTTGGTACGACAATTCCTCGTAGTTTGGAACTGTTCTGTGCATTGTAGGGTGTTTATCAACTACCCACTCGCAACGTATCTCCCACATGATACTCAAAAAATGCCCTTTACCCCTCAATCTCTAAATGACTGAGGGCAGGGGTAGACACCTTTGGGGAAAAACTATTGCTTTATACAAACTTACCTTTACTAATTAAGAACTGAACAGTACAAACATGACCAGCTCTTGCAGCTTTCATTAAAGGTGTTCTTCCACCTTCAGATTCATGCTCCTGTTCAAAAAATACAGACTTATTTAATATTTAAGTGCTAGTGAAAAATCATTTTTTCATGAAAATCAAAAGGAAAAGAATTAGACTAATTTCTAAATCTTAAATACATTAAATATCATGCTTTGAAGCAAATTAATATATTTTTAAATTGAAAAAAACTCAAATTTAGAAAAATGTTCCACGGAAATAATTTAAGAACTGGAAATAATTTACAGTCATGTGATCATGACACTCTCATCTAAGCCCATCTGGGAAATTTTTCCTTCTCTCTCTACAAAAAGGATTGTGGAACTTGAACAATGTATGGCACTCTAGCACAGCCTCTACCAAACAATCATTATGATTAGCATTATCCTTGTCCACTCCAAGTGATTTTCCTTTCGTTAGTTTGTATCTTATATCTATAAATTTCTGTAAGTACATAATTTCCCTCTGTTTATAAATGTCCTATTATCTATATTTTACCTTATATAAAAATGACAAGGTTAATGATAATTTAAATATTTCTAAAATTATCAATCATACTCGAGCTTTCTGGGTCTCAAAAGGATGGAGAACCTATTGCATACTTGTGATTGCTGGGTAATTAAGAACACTATTGGAGAAATTTTCAGATCTTAAAATATAAAGATTTTGTACAGCATTTTTATATATATACACATACATTTTTAAACACTTGCATCTGATGAACAACTTTTGATTTTTCTCTTAAGCTATACCCTAAGTTGTTCTAATTGCCACTAAGCAAGTACTAAAAATTACATTGCTGTATGTTTCATACACATTGTGGTAAAAACTGGAAATGCAGTTCCTAAGCTGAAGCAGCTCAAAGTCTAATAAGGGAGACATATGCACACAACTAGAATATAACTTGTATAATGAGTGCTCCAAGAGTTATATTAACATGTGCACAGCTAAAAGAGGTCACAACAATAATCTAATTCAACCCTCCCTTTTCAAAAGTGAGAAAAGAGAAGGTAAATAAGTTTATGAAACTAGCTACTGGAGGAGCCTGTTTCTGCCTGCATGTGAATCTGTGTCATAAACTATGAACTTCTATGGGAAAGCACATTTGCTTATTAATCTCAGAATCTCAGGCCCATGAAAATATGGGTGCTAACTTTTAACTAAAACCTACCATTTGAGGTCTTACACCTAACTCCCCACACAGGCTAAACTGGAAGACTAGCTATTCTCCCCACAGGCATTTGCTTTATGTTTCTCCGCTTCTCAGGTCACATTCATTTTATTTCTTTTCCAACTGCAACATCTTTTTTCCCCACAACATTGCCATATCTACCTTTCTAGACCTTACCCAGTCCAAAACACATCTCAGATGACTGCTTTACCTCATCTGAGCTTCTTTACTTTTGGCACTCTCCTTGTGATATCTCTTTATGAACTACCTTATAATGACCTCAGTATTTATTTCATCCTTTTTTACTAAATTACAAATCCTTTGGGGGAAAAAATATTTTTTAAATGCTTATGTTTTAACTCCTTAATTACTTTATTATTAACTTATTGTTAATATAATATCAGTATATTTAACAGCAACATATTATTAAATACTTACGTTTTTGACTCATTATTTAATAATGCTCCAAACACTGTAGGCACAGTTTATTTCCTAAGCTACACTAAAATGCATCTAAGCCACATTTGCCTTTTTATACTAAAATAGAAAAACTTCTAAAAATAGCCAAGTAAATACCTGAGAGAAAATTACTTTCTATTAACACCTCTAACACAAAATTTTCCTTTTTCTGGGAGATGAGGGATAGTGGATTGAACAGTCCTACTAACAAGAAAAATAAGAATGGACACTAAAAAAAAAAGTGACTAAATGATATAAAGAATGGCAAAAAAGCCAACATAAAAGCTGAAAGAAATACCTTTTGTCTAAAATCTCCAGAGTTTTAAATTAATTTCTTGTCTTATTTTTAAATATTAAGATTTTAAAATGACAAAACTTACCAGATCTGCTCCTGACTGAAGTAAGACATCCGCTACATCAGTATGACCATTTTCACAGGCATATGTTAGTGCTGTATCCCCTGTTGCTGTTGTTGCATGAACATTAGCTCCTGCAGTAGTGTCAACAAACAATATATAAGCTTAATAAAAGAACCATAAGACATAAACGATGAACACAGAAATTTTTTCTAGATAAGCATATCTCCTCAAACAGACAAAACAACCTTGTCCATTTCCAGAAATAGAGAGTACTGTAAGCATCTTTAAAGGCAAAAAAAAAAAAAAAAACACACAAACAAAACTGCTAGAAATTAAAGCTGCAGACACTTCAAATGGCAGTTAGGCAAATTATTCAGAATAAACACTAAATACATTCAGTGTATCAGAACATCATAAAAAAATTTGCATTATGACATTTCACTCAAATAAATCAAGTAAAAAAAATTTTCTCCCAATGCAAAAATGCCTACCTGCAGCTAATAAGTATTTAACTAACTCCAAATGACCCTCTTGAGCAGCTTCCATTAATGGGGTAGAACACCCTAGTTCTATATCAGCTCCTGCCTTAATTAGAAAGTCTGCCACTTCCAGAAAGCCTCCACAGCAAGCCAGAGTCAAGGCAGTTTCTTGAGTTTCTTCTGTCTGTGCATTGATATTTGCTCCTAAAATAAAGATTCTAATTATTTAAAGAATGTCATTAACTTATTCAAGAGATAAGCAAAACATGACTGTTTCCTAATAAACTATATCTCAGAAATGAACATTTATGTTATTATACTAAATAAGAAAGTGTTTCTCCCCTACTCCTAAGGCAGTTAAAAAAAAAAAAAAACCTATTAAAACCACATCCATTAGTCCATATTTGATGTACACAGCTGGAGAAATATTTATTCGGACAGAAGGTCAGGAGATAAAAGGACTCAGAAAAATAAGCTGCACCTCCTCATAATGATTCAAAAATGATGATAAAGGCATTGATGATGACAATAATAATAACAACAGATAACATTTAATAAGCTCTTCCTATTTGCCAGGCTTCATATTCAAAGCACGTTGCAAATTATTTAGGTAGTATTATTACTTCATTTTACAGCTAAGGAAATTGCAGTTAATCAAGTTGCCCAAAGTCACAACAACATTATAATCACTACTAGTACCACCACCATAGCTAACACTTAACAGGCATTATATAAGAAGCACTTTTTTTTTTTGTCTTTTTCGTGACCAGTAAGGGGATCGCAACCCTTGGTGCGGTGTCTCCCGCACTGTGCTCAGCCAGTGAGTGCACCGGCCATTCCTATATAGGATCCGAACCCGCAGTGGGAGCGACGCTGCGCTCCCAGCGCTGCACTCTCCCGAGTGCACCACGGGGTCGGCCCGAAGCACTTCTTTTTAACAGCTTTATACATATATATTTACTCTTACAACAACCCTACAGATGAGAAAACTGAGGAACAGAAGGCTAGAAACTTGCCTCAAGTTACAAAATTAGCACGCAGTGGACTTGTGATTCAAATCTTAGAAGTCTGCTCCAAAACCTATACTTTTAAAATTCTAGTCAATATTACCTCTAAAGAAAAACAAAACAGTTGAAAAATAAAATCAGGCTATAAATACAGAGATGGGAGAAAAATTCTAAACTTAAGTATCTTAACACAGCAAAGTAATTGTACTTTTCCCAAAGGAGAAGTTCACTATATACTGAGTTCACCGACAGCTTCTGATATGCATTCTTGAACACTCAAGTTAGATCCTGGCAGAGTTTTCCATACTGTTTTATGAGACATTAGATCTATCAAGTATTTATTAATATGTACTCTACCTCCACAGGAATTCCCTCGATATATCAGCTTGAAAAATGTTAAATCTCATGTACTCCCCTACTTAACCTTACAAGCCTATGTCTCAACCCCAGTGCTCTGTGTTTTTCATTCACATAGCACATGATGACTCTAAAAGCTCTATATTAATAAAGTCTATTTGATTTTGTTTAGCACGGTATGGGACCATTTTTACAGCAAACATTTTATCATTAGTTTGGGAAACAGCATCTCTCCTAGAAAGGCAACATACAGAAATTCAATTCTATAAAATTATGCTCTTAAGTTTTACACATTTATTCTTTAGTGTCTTATATGATATAGTTACCTTGGCCTAGAAGTAATGCCACCATTTCTTCATGTCCTTCGCGAGCTGCTTCCATCAATGGTGTATAACCTTCATCATTGACCTCTTCCAGGCTAGCTCCCCTTTCAATAAGTAAAGCTGCAAGTTCCACATGCCCACCACATGCAGCCAAAGTTAATGGTGACTCAAATGAATCAGCAGGCATGTTCACTTGGGCTCCACTGTCAAGAAGTAACCTAGCTACTTCAACATGGCCATCCTAATCATAACACAATTGAAAAAAATTAAATCAGTACCATTAAAAAACATCTTAAAAAATGTAAAGACTTCTCAAGTACTATACAATAAGGTTTATTCATCTCTATCCATGTAAGAATTAATAACTCTACATTTAACAGTTGAGTAAATCAGTATTTATTATGTACCTATATTGCTTTAGTATAGAAGTAGGAAATAAAGGTTAAGGAATAAAAAACAGAGAAAAATGTTACCTTCAATCAAGAAGCTTATTAACCATCAGGAAACAGTAAGTACATTAAACAAGAGACTACTGTGAGAACACAGACAACATCAACATTGCATGGTACAAACTTAAAAGCTAAAAGTATAGAGTTTAGAGAGGGAAAGTAGAATTTTCATAAAAACCTCAAGGATAAGCAAAATTGATTAGGTAGAAAACCAAAAATGCAACACTTTTTGGAGAAGTGGGGGAAGGATATATGATGTGTTAGGGCAACACAATGTGCACATGGTACTTTTTGTTCAGCATTCAAAAATGATAATTGAAGAAAACGAAAAGGAAGTTCTTTGTTATCTTGTCTCATTTACCTGTCACTCTTGCCCACAGCTTTCCTAATTACTGGTAATTTGAAGGCTCTTTTCCCTTGTATTTTTCCTTCAATAAACTTTTTATTTCCTTCTATATATTATCTCATAGACATTTTAACCTCTTTCCAACATGTCATGTCCATTTTTGCCTCTATGCTTGTCATATTACACAACACTGATAGCAAAATAACCAACAGTAACCAAACTGTTACTGTTAAAACTCAAATTTTTCCCAAAGAATAATTTACTAAAGCAAACACTGAAATGGTAATAAGAAAAACAATAGGTAAGTCTTAACTGGCTATCTAATATTTTAAAAATTAGTAAATAAAATTTAACATCTTTTCAACAATCATTCTCTGAAGGGAAATTGATAGAAGGAATTTTAAATTCATTTCGGCCTTTATCTATCTTTGGCATGTTTTCTTCATAAATCTGTCTATAATGTTACTTTGATACATTTGAAAAATGATAAACCAAGATTCAAAGGTTTTATTATGACCCATTCTCAAGTTAAAATTATGAAAAGCAGTTCTTAAAAAAGGAATCCAGGGCTCAGAAAAGACCGTGACAGAAGGGGAATTATGTAACACAAAGAATACTCTTAAATTTTTCTTTAATTAATTTACTGGTTTGAGGTACATGTTATGGTTAGTATTCTGTACATGCTTGGTGGATTGTATTCCCCTCTTTAATATCCTTGACCAAACTTTTTTTTTAAAAGTCACCTTAGTGCCAAATATGTAAAACAAGTATAGAGTTATATGAGAATAAGAAAATGCAGGAAGTACTGGAAAGCTTCAGAAAGTAACTTTAATAGAAGTTAATGTCGTACAAGTGGCTCTGAAAACTATGAGTAATTCAGAGAGCTGAGGTTCTGCTCCACAATAAGGTTATAATAAACAGAATCTTTGCATCCAAGGAAAAGGCACTCATCGTACACTATCTCTGTCTCTCCCTACGTAATATATAAATATATTTCCTGTATGTATTTCACCAGTCTTACCATGCAAGCTTCCATTAGAGCAGTGTGCATTTCATCTGTTTTATGCTCTTGATCCGCGCCTGCTTCCAAAAGAAACCGCACCATCTCTAGGTGTCCTAAACCAAAAGTTTATAAGATTACTGAAAAATATTTTATTATTCCCCCAAAATTAAATTACACTGATATTTTGAAAAGTTATATTTAACTTACAGCATTAAATTTCTAAGTATAATACCAAAGTCAACTACAAGCCAACTTCAACTGTCAAACACAAATTACACACGTGATCTTGCTGTTCTACTCCTTACCCTATTGCCCTCGAAACTGCTACTGGAATGCTTGCTGCAGATGAACGAAGATGCCATTAAAATCCAACACCCAGAATATCCCCTCTACAGCCTTTTAAGAGTCCAGGCATACTATAGCTATTTATGCTATGGAGTAAATTAGCTTTCATGAACTAGTAGCCTGGGATGATAATCATTCAAGTTATTTCTATGAGAAAATGTATTTTAGGTTCCAATAACCAACTCACAAACCTTTTAGGAACGACCCACTCGTAAATTGTGAACTGCATGTATAAAAACATTCTTGAAACAATACCGTTTAATTTATATTTATTCATTAACTTAGATATAAACATACAAAATACACAGATATACACATATTTATGCTGTTGCAAATAATTCAAATAAAGGTAACTTATGAGAGGTTAAAAAAGCAGAAGACAAATTATATCTTAAAAAAGACTTTAGACACTATGCAAGAAATAGAAGAATGATTTCCCCCTCCCCTCAGCTTTATTTGGAATGAATTACTATCAATTCTTAGCCCACCGGGACTGGGGGGAAGGGACAAATAGTGGAGTCATAGGTAAAACAAAACTTACTTCAGTGAATAAGTGTAGCATCTGCCACATCTTGTTTTTGCTGCCTACCTACCTACCTCCCCTTCCTCTCTGTCATTCTCCCTTCCAAAGGATCCACATCAGTGCTCAGTCAGCCTGAGTTCTATCCCCCATCTCCTCGTCAATCTATGTCCTAGGAAACCTCACCGGAAACAGAGGAAGAGAAGAGGATCCATGGATGCCTGGAAGTAGCATTGATGTTCTCCACCAGCACGGTTTTCTATCCAGCTTCTAATTAAAGCCTGCAAGCCCCAACCTCAGATGCCCCTTTTGGAAAGCAGGGTGGGGCTACAAGCAAAGGGGAGAGGGAAGAGTAGTTACATGTAGCCCCATCTCAAAGCTCTCTGGCCAGCTGGTACTCAGTATTAAAATGCAGCCAGTTCTGGGTTCAAAAGTATTTGTGAAAAGGGGAGAGAGCCACCCAATCAGCTCGTCCCAATGAAGATCAGCCTCTGCCTAATTATCAAACAGAGCTGGGGAAAGTAAGGGACCTCAGCTGTGCTCCCTATTTGAAAATCTGTTAACACCAGATAATCAAAAGCACTTTAAATAAAACATATTTTTCAAATTTAACTTAAATTTTAGTCATTTATGTATCTAAGCATTATTTCACATGTTTTTAAAGGAAAAATTCTAAGACATCACACAACCTTGGCTGCTCTTAAACAGGATGAAAAAAAACAATGCCAGAGCCAGGTCTAAGGTAAGGAAATCAAAGCCCAGAGTGCAAATTTTAAGGAGGCACTCACTCATCAGCTTCTGCAAGTGAAGAATCAGTCCTTAAAAGTGAGTGCCTCCTTAAATTTTATAGTCATTTATTTGTCATACACGTGGAGTCTGAAAAATGTCTGGCTCTGTGGCTGTCTTTTAAGGATCCAGAATCTATAGCATTAATTACTCACAGACCAAGCATCTTTCCAGGCAATTGTCTGGCCTGACCAAAGGAGAGTATTTTCTATATTATAAGTATTTTCTTGGTGGTGGACACCACTTCAACTATCATGTACCCCCCTTCTGTACCAGGCAAAATATTCCCAATATGTAAAACCATTATAAGGTACAGTTTATAGTGAGATTAAAAAACTGTTTCTGATAAAACAACTGGATCAATTAATAGTCATTTTTCATGACAGATTTTAACGTTGAGTCTATATTTTAAAAATATTAAACACAAACTTTGAAACACTTTAAACATTTATTAATTACATACTATATACTATTATCATTTTTACTTTTTATTTCAATTTAATAACCAGACTATATAAAGTAAATAATTTCATGTATTTAAACACTTTTGTTGCAAAAAAGGTTTATGCTATACCTTTGTAACAAGCTAACGTAAGGGCACTCTCTTTAAATTCATTGGAATGCGTATTAATGCCAGCCCCATTTTCTAGCAGCAATCTGGCCACTTCCACATGTCCAGCACTTCCAGCTTCCATAAGAGGAGTATGACCATTTTCATTATGGTCCTCAATACTAGCACCGGATTCCAAGAGCACCTTTACAACATCTACGTAGCCTCCAGCACAAGCATATGTAAGTGCTGTATTGCCTATTTTAATGAGGAAAAACAAAAACACATTAACATAAAATATCAAAATAAAATGAAGCCTCTAATTTACATTAAGGAGAAAACTAAAATGGAAGACTATAACCATAAATAATTATTAAACAATATATATACATACATACAAATATAATTCCTTTGCTCATTGCATTTTATCTTTCTGAAATCAACTCTCTATTCTCCTTTTCCATTATCAAAATTGTAGAATTGTATAAGAACTGAGCAATTCTGCCTGAAGCTAATTTTTCTCTTCCAGATGAGGGAAAAAGCTGTGTTTGTCTTAGCTTTAATCAGAGAAATGTTTTACAAACTTTATTTTTTTAATTTTAATGTTTTTAACCTAAAATTATTCATCATATACATAATTTACATCATTCTTTTTAATCATACATATTTGTTTTCACTACAACTTCAAACACCAATTAACTAATCAAAGTTAAAATAATTTCAAAAACATTCTTTCTTGATGATAAAAATCTCCCACATTACAAGAAAAATCAACCTTCTGGGTAAAATAAGGATTTCTAAAACCCTTTCAAACCAGAATATGTAGACCTTAAAAATTATTAAAAATATCTAATAAATTTAAATTTTTTACATGAAAAATATACACAAAACATATTTTCTTTTATTTTATAACTTTTACACAAATCCATCCAGGCCCAAGTTTGAAAAAAAAAATTAGTTTAGCCTACAGTTATATCCCTATGGTACACAATGTTTTCATAACACTTTCTTTTTCCATGAGTCACAATTAATAACAGTAGGGAATGACAGACCAGCCATTTGTTCCATATCCTCTAGTCTCCCAATCTTCCCTCTTCTCCCCGAAAAATAAGAAACATGGGTTTGAAAACTATAGCCCACCCTTCTCAATTTCCAAGAGGGTGGTCCTTCTTCTAACTGCGTCATTATTTTAATCTAATCTAAAGGAAACTTACAAGGCCAAGTAATTGCACGCATAAACAAAACAGGAAAAATGTCATTAAAAATATATTCCATATATTTTAAGCCTCATACACAGACTTATGCAAATATGTAGCACTTCTAAAAAATAAGAGAATTGCAAAAGCATCACTAATGATCACTTTCATGTCAAACAATTATTACCAAAGGATGTAACTATTCAGCAAAACTAAAAAAGAAATATGCATTACCTGTTGAAGACTGTGCATTGACATCGGCTTTATGAGCTAGCAGCAACTTCACAATTTTGACATGACCTCCATTAGCAGCAGCCATTAAAGGTGTAATGTCACCTTTGATTCCCCTATCTTCCACATTTGCATGCATTGCCAACAAAACCTTATGAAAGAAAAATAAAGTCTAAAAGATACCACAAAATAATAATTTCATCAAAAATTTTTTGAACATATATGTTTATATAATACCTACTAGTCATAACATAGTAAAACAGCCAACAAATACACAACATATATCTAACAAAACTACTTGTTGAGACAAACCTAATGGTTGGAAGGATTTATTATTTCCTTAACAAGCAGGCCAGATCTAAAAAACAAAAAACGCCTTTATTTTGATAATACAAACCTGTGCAAGCTCATAGTATCCAGCAGAACAAGCTAAACAAAGGAGGCTCTCTCCTTCCTCGGTATGTTCATTTACACTTCGCCCTTCAATGAGTAACTTTCGCACAGCATTTACATCTCCTTCTGAACAGGCTTCTGCCAAACTGCGGCTATTCAAGGAAGAATATTGTAACATCAGGATATAAGAATATGCAAAATTACACAGCATAAGTACTGGTTTACGATGTCAATCTTGACAACAGTGCTAAACAAGAATGATTATTTCAATACTATTCATAACAAAAGAAAGCCAAAGATGACTGAGTTGGGCTTTTTAATCTACACTTAAAAGTTTACTGAATTAAAATTATCAATATCCCAAAATGTTTTCAGTTTTGCAGTTGAAGGATAAATTCTAATTTACTTTAAGTGGATAAATAACACAAAAATTTAAAACATAAAATTTTATAAAAATGACATACTAAATACAGGTTATAATTACTTTGTTCAGTCACTAGAAGATTTTTTATAAAATTTAATTAAAAAGTGTAAAATCGGCTTGTACTAATATAAAGGCCTATTTGAGTCCTTCCAGGCAAGGAAAAAGATGAATTCAAGTAAAAGAAGAGTAGAAAAAAGTAGAATAACAGAAAATCAGACTGAGAGAAAAGTTTTTGCCCTGTAAACCTCCCCCAAAAATTCCAACTATGGATATTCCTAAAGATTCTCCCATTTTCTGATAAAATTCACTCTAAAACTAAATCCAGGACTATTAAAATTATCTTTATTCCAAATATAATTCTTATACCATCCTCTTGAAACATGGCTCTGTCACTTCATTTACTAAAGGCACCGTGGGTAACCTGTTTTCTGTTACTACCACCCAGCTTTTAGACCATCACCATCTTTAGTCAATATTATGGCAAAGTCTCCTAACCAATCTCCCTGCTTTCACAACCTTGTTCTCCTTCAGGCTCTTTTCAACAAGGCAGTCAGAGTGTTCTTCTTTAATGAAAGGTAGCTCATGTCACTCGTCTGTTCAGAATCCTCCATCAGCCTCTAATCTCACTCACAGTAAAAGCCAAAATCACTGCAAGATCTACCCAGGGGCAAGACACCACACCACTGCTCCCTTTTACCTCTCTGGCTTTACCTCTTACTCTCTTCACCCTTACTCTTTCCATTTTGGCCACATTGGCCTTTTTCTTTCTTTCTTTCTTTTTTTTCTTTTTTTTTTTTTTTGGTGACTGGTTGGTACAGGGATTGAACCCTGGCCCTTGGTGTTATCAGCACCAAGGTCTAACCAACTGAGCTAACCAGCCAGGTGTGTACATTGGCCTTCTTGCTATTCTCATCAGATATCCTAAATAAGCTCCAACCTCAAGATATTTGCATTTACCAACCCTCTGCCAAGGGTGTCCTCTCCCAGACAACAGCTCCTCTCCCAGACACAGCTCATCCCCAGACCTATTTCAGGTCTTTGCTAAAAAGCCATTTTTTAAGTGAGGACTTCCCTGACCACCCTATTAAAAGAGCAACATGAACTCCAACCCAAACACTGCCTAGCACTACCCCATTCAATTTTTTCCCCAAAGTTCTTTTCATTGTTTGCCACATTACAAATTTTACTTACTTGTTAATTGTATTGTCTGTCCCCTCACCAAAGTGAAAGTCTCGAACAGCACTTAATAAGCTCACCTCTTAAAAGTCTCTTAATTTCCCATTTCACAGCACACTGACAATCCCTAGACTCAGTGCCCTCTGGCACTTTTAAGCAAGTTTAGGACATATCTTTCCCACAAGACATTTCCTCTATAAAAACATACCTTTTCCCTCTTTTAACATATGCTCTCTCTCTCTCTGTCCATGTATACACCCTCCTCTACTTTACCATTTTGATTTTTCATTCAATTTCCATATGCATATGCTAGATTTAAAACAGCCTTACAGGATTTACTATTGCAACAGCTGAACTTCAGGATGTATGAGCAAAAGGAATATTAAATGTGGCACATGGCAATGAACTTAACTAATACAAAATCTGGCCCACAGTACTCACTGCACCTAATTCCACAATATTTCTCAGGCTATACAGAATAAATATAATTGTCACAAATATGCTCTACTGTTCTGCTAATAAACTCTAATATTTTAAATGTCAAATAATCTAATACCTTTTATTTTCCTATTCTATTTCCTAGTTGAATGAGCTTTAATATACTCAAGGTGTTTTTAATTTTCTCTCTTGCTAATCTCAGCAGGCACTACATTAAAGAATATCTGGAGAATATTGATAAAATTTTAGGTTAATAAAACTGAACATTAACTAAGGAACAGAACTCAAGGTTAACTAAAGAAGGAGAATTCATCTATGAGACAAATGGTTAAGTAAATTAATAATAACACAAAAATCTAGATGAATGAAGACTAACAAAGATCCAAGAAAAACAGTAAATTCATCCACTCGTTAATATATATATTAATTATTGGGCCGGCCCGGTGGCGCACTGCTACAGTGCGCCGCTTGGGAGCGCGACGGCGCTCCCACCGAGGGTTCGGATCCCACATACAGACCGGTTCCCGCCCACTGGCTGAGCGAGGTGCGGGTGCAGCACTGAGGGTTGTGATCCCGTTGCCGGTCCCGGTCCAGTACGGGCGCGACACTGAGGGTTGCGATCCGTTGCCGGACACGAAAAAAAAAAAAGACAAAAAAAAAAAATATATATATATATATATATAAATTAATTATTAATTAGATTAATATGATTTTTTTTAAACTTCATAAAACAAAGAAATAAATGCCCTGCCTTTTAAAATGGTCAGAATTATGCACATGAACTGGAAAATGGCATGATTAATTAGAAAGCATTTACTTCTTTGTCACTGATGCATTAAAAGAAAACAAAATCTAAATAAGCAAAAGGTCTTTTATAACATATTGGCTAGGAAGTCAGCCTTGCAGTCAGACAGACACTGGAGCTCTGCCCCTTGTCATTTATTTGATCTTGATTAAGTTACTTAATTCTCTTCAACTTTTCATCTATAAAATGGGAGTAAAAACAAATCTACACTTTACAAAGTTTTTGCGAATATAAATAATGTACCACATGTTAAGTGAACAGTGCCAGCCACAAAATAAATGCTCAGTAGATGCTAGCTATTTTTATTATTTTTAAGATGTTTTCATATTGATCACAGCGAAAATGTACTTACTTGTCCGACTGCCCTGCATTTGCTGTGCTTTCAGCTCTCATACGAGTAAGTGCAGCAGCAGCTTCATCCAACGCACAACTAACAGACGACGTCAACCTCCGGAGCACTTCTGGATCTGCAAAGGCTTTACCATCAGCCGTGGATAATTTGCCTATTCCTATTATATTATTTTCACACCAATATGGATACACCCAAAGGAAGAAACAAAGCAAAATACAAGTTACTTAAGTCTATATATGTTAACAACCTCCAAATGGTACAGTGGACATATATGTTGTTTCCCCAGAATCTTTTGAGAAATCACTCTTCTCCAATTTTCTTATAATCTTATTCCTTCCATGTGGTTCATAAGTACTTGATCCTGTGACCCTCTGGTGCCAGAAATGGATCTTTGGCTTATGCTGGGACAATTAAGAGTCCTCAATTAGACTTTTGTCATATCTTTGGAAGAAGGATCTATGTTCAAAGGTTGCTAAATTGGTAAGATATGAGTCACAGGCTATTTAGCCACTGTTATTACCACATATAGAAAAAGACTGTCCAAAATAAAGTCAACATAGAGAAAAGGAGAGAAAAAGAAAGGAGATGGAATCCTGATAAAGTTATTTTTGACTCACTGATGCCAATAGTGCAAGAAGCCAGCATCAACCCTCTACTTTTGGTAAATGTCCACTTTTAGTTGGGCTATCACTTGTGATCAAAAGTGGCCTAATAAGACATTCTCGATAACCTATATATGAGTACCTCTTATTTCAAATTATGTCTATAACTTACTACATATACTCAAAATCATATCTAGAAGTACCTTATCTAAAAATCATTCAGAACAGCAAAAGAAAACAATTTCAAAGCAGAAATGGTTAATAACTATCTGCATGAAACAACTTGTTGCTTTTCCAGATATCCCCATAAAGCAAACTTACCACTAACTTTTATCATTCTAACTCAGTGCTGTTTAGACCAGGCTGCCCATCAGCATCACCTGTGGTGCTTTCCAAAAATATACATGCTGATAACTACTGTATAATTTGTTTCACTAATTAAAAGTCATACTATATTCTGAATCTGCTATGGTAACATTTATTCAATAGATCATATTTAGTTACTTAAGTATATTATGGTACTATTGAGATTGAGGCCACAGATGCATTTCCACATGAGATAATTAGCTCCAACTTTTCAACCATCCCAGATCAGCTATAGAACAAATATTTATTAGTAACAGAAACAGGAACTAAGCAAGAGGACAGATCTGGACAGTGGAAAGTGTACAAAACTATGCTATCTGTATTCTGCAGTATATGCATGTATTGAAACAACACATTGTACTCCACAAATATGTCCAAGTAAATGTTAAAATATTTTGAATAAAAAAATAGAAAGAACAAAATGCCCCACATTAAATCTTCATAAACTACTCATAACTTCATAAAGATAAATATTTTAGTAAAGATAACTAGGAAGTAATTAAAGGTATAGATGGTAACCTTTCAAATTAATAAGCGGAGATCCAAAAAATTAATTTATTCTAGCTACTTTGGATTACGGTGATCCTTCTTTTCTGGTCTTATCCAGTTATTAGGATTAGTCATCAAAGACCAAAAACAGAAAAGGAACATGATGATCAGATTATTCTTTCTAAATTCTGACATTTAATGAACTGAACAACAAAACCATAGAAATTCAGGTAGAAGATGTATTAAAATATCTAGATTTCTGATTTTAATAAAGGAGTAAGTATTTTTTCTTTTTCCTGTTAGAATTTACTCAAAGAAGAACTAAAATGTAACAGAAACCCCATCTTTGATAAGAAGACTACGAAAAATTTGTAAATCTAAGTTAATATTTATGAACACAAAGTAAATAAGAGATGTACCTAACCTAACAGAATAAACTATCACAGAGAAATAAGGTGAAAGAAAGAAAGAAAGAGAGAGAGAGAGAGAAACAAAGAAAGAGAAAGAAAGAAAGAAAGAAAGAAAGAAAGAAAGAAAGAAAGAAAGAAAGAAAGAAAGGTAATTTGCCCAATAGTACTCAGGAATTAGAGGTACCAGATTGATAATTAGAGGTTAGGAAACAGGGAGACTGGTTGAACGCTTATGAGAAGTAATTAGACACAAGCCTCCATCCCCAAAACACACAGCCAGATGATTATTCTCTAAAGAAACCAAACCAGAAAGGTCCTAGACCAGAAGACATCAGGTACAGAGGATGAGATGAGGTACTAAATGAAAAATGAGAAATGAAGTGAACTTGTACATCATGAGCAGTGAGATCCTCAGCTCCCTTCCCAATCTCAGCTCCCAGTTTTTGGCAGTCAGGTTTACATTATTCACGAGACAAAAACTGACAGATGTGTCACTGAAGAAATTGAACAGCTACAGAGAAAAGAAATAAAGATATTGACATTTTGGGGATTTCCAAAGAAATGAAAGGGTCGCTGTCCAATCACTGTGTGCTAGGAATTCTGAAATGCTCCCCAAATTACCCACCACTCTTGTACATACCCTACATAATTATTAGGACTGTGAATTTAATAGATTTTACTCCCATGATTAAGTTATGCTATATAACACAACTAACCTGAATACAGGGATTATATTGGTGGGCCTGACCAAATCACATGAACTCATGAAAGGCAGAGAGATTTTCTTTGGCTGGTTGGAGATAAGAAAGTCAGAAGTGCAAAGCACAAGAAAGATTATGTGTGTCCCTACTAACTTAAATATGGAGGGAGCTATATGTCAAGGAATGTGGGCAACCTCAAGGAGGTGAGATGAATCCAAGCAAATAGCCCATAGGAAATGGTGATCTCAGTCCTATGCCTACAAGGAACTGAATTCTGCTACCAAAAACAATGAACTTGGAAGTTATTTTTTTCCCCAGAGCCAACAGATGAAAATTCAGTACAGCTGATTTCAGCCCAAGGAGACCCTAAGCAAGAGAATCTAGTTACACTGTGCCCAGATGTCTCTCCCACAAAAACTAAGAGATAATAAATGAGTGTTGTTTCACGCTGCTATGTATATGGTAAATTGTTATGTTGCAATAAAAAATAAATACATAGTGTACAGTGAAATGCACCAGTTGAGAAAATATGCATGTAAGATTAATTCAGCTTTTTATGGCATTGTTACTAACTACAAACAGACTCAGGGATCACCAGACATTTGAAGATAACCTTAAATGTGAAAAGTCAACCAAAAGTATTCAAAATGAAACTAAAATTTTAAAATGCCAAAAATCCTAAAGATTTGGGGAAGGAGGAAAAGGGACAAGTGGCACAGAGATAGAAGGAAATCATAAATAAGTGTAGCATCAAACTTTTCAACTGCAACACCAGAAATTAAAAGACAATATAGCAACAACTTCAAAAGTCTAAAGAAAAGTGATTTTTAAACTAGAATTCAATACCTAATCAAACTACCAATTATAAGGATAGTAAAAAAGGCATTTTCAGACAAGGTCTCAAAAAATGTTACCCCTTAAACATCCTTTCTCAAAAAACGTATTGGATACCTAAACCATGCTCAGTATAAACATCGCAAAAAGAGAAGAAGACAGTACCTACTTGATATGAAATGAAATATATAGCACCACGAATGACAATTCTTGCCAAAAATTGAATAAACCTGAATCTGGTCAAGTATCTGAATCTGAATTCTGGTTTACAGAAATTACAACACATTGAAGTACAACTGGCAAAATCCGTAAAGTTGAACAAATGACTAGGTTTATTCAACAAAGAAATAGAAAAAAAGAGAGAAACTGTTATGATTAAAGATACCTAAGGAAAATAATTAACATTTAAAAATATGTGACCCTTATTTAAACCTGATTCAAACAAACCAGGTGTAAAAAGAAATTATGAAACAATTGGGAAATCTGAACATTGAGAGGATACTTTGTGATATTAGGAATTAATTTTTTTTTCTTTAGATGTGCAATGGTATTATGGTATATTTCTCTTTAGAAATTCTTAATTTAGAGTTACATTGTGAAGTATTTATATATGAAATGATATGATGCTTAAATTTGCTTGAAATTAATGTGGATGAGAATGTCAGCAGGGTGATAATGGGTAAAGATG
Source organism: Galeopterus variegatus (assembly GCF_000696425.1). NCBI lineage: Eukaryota > Metazoa > Chordata > Mammalia > Dermoptera > Cynocephalidae > Galeopterus > Galeopterus variegatus. The sequence continues at coordinate 196,461 of NW_007726898.1, read as the reverse complement.
AAACAAGACTGCCTATACATTGACAACTATTGAACCTGGATGATGGATCACAGAGGTTTATTATGCTATTCTCTCTAGGTTTGCGTGTAAAATTTTTCATTAAAAAAAAATAAAATAAAGGGAGAAAAGAAGTGAAAGAGAGGACGAAGAAGGAAGGAAGAAGGAAAGGAGGTTGAGAGGGAGAGACCAGCTTGTTAGTTACCATAAAGAAAACATTTTTTAAAATGGGAATAAATACAGAAAGAGAAAAATGAAGCAACTACTAGTATCCTATGAAAAGGTACTCCACCTCCAAAAGTTAGCTTTCAGCTGAAATCTACTTCCAGGTACCACCTGTGAACCTGGTTCTGCCCCTTGAGGACAAAGAAAATAAATATCCCTCTCTTCTGATATGACAGTCCTTTAAGAATTTGAAGAGGCTGGCCAGTTAGCTCAGCTGGTTAGTGTATGGTGTTATAACACCAAGGTCAAGGGTTCAGATCCTCACACACCAGCTATCCAGGAGAAAAAAAAAAAGTTCAGCATTTGAAGAACACTATATTCAACCCAAATCTTCTTATCCTCAGGAGAAACATTCTCTGTTCTTCTTATGACATATTTTCAAATGATTTCATATTCCTCATTTCTCCATCATAAACTTGTACAGCAACATCAGATTTCTGGCAAATGCTAAATTATATCTCAACTATTCCATATAAATAATTTCTATAATCAAGGACAGGACCTTGCATATGCCTTTACTATGTTTTCATCTTTATTTCGTCAAGACCCTCTTAATAATCCATTCTAGAATTTTGCCCAGGATAGAAATCAAGTTTAACCATGAGTCCTTTAAATATTTAGATTCTGCATTACGAGATATTTATTGAAAGGATTACTGAACAGTAATAGGACAGTCATATGCCACAATAAAGTAGCAGTTTACACGCACTGCATGGACAATATATAGCACATCAGGACTCTTAAACCGTAAACAATCAACGTTCACAGTATATTTATGTGTACTTTAGAAAACTTAAGAAAATGTATGGTTTTTAAAATGATTATAGAGATTCAGAGTTATTATACCCTTACATTTAAGGCATATTATATACATATATGGTGCTAAATATAATTCCTAATTAAAACAATGTTTCTCCCTGCCAGAAAGAGAGGGGTGCCACAAGCCTCTACCATGCCCCACCTCACCCTCTCTCCTTCCACCTCCTCTCATCCTATCCCCCTTTCCTTGCCCCTCTCCCCTGCCTCCCCGACTGCTCTGCAACATCTTAGAACATAAAATAATAATAATAATAATTAAGAAAAAAAAGCTCTGTTCCTCTGGGGACGACATGATCCATTTTACAAAAATTTAATGATTCACTTTACGAAGTTTCAAGAGACAGTGGGAAGAATCATATACAGTCAATTCTTATTATTCATAGTAGTTATGTTCTATGAAGTTGCTGCAAACACTGAATTAATGAATACTGAACCATTGCTCCTAGAAGAAACACAGCATTAGGTTACTGCAAGCCTCTGGTCATAGCATTTTTATAAAAATATAATCTTTTTAATATGTGTTTCTGTTTAAAGACACCTTATTTAATATATAACGTTGATTCACTAACATTGAACTCACAGCCAACAGTACTATATAACTCATACCTAAACAAAGTTTATCTAATACACATATTTTTCTCCATAAGGCAAATCACAGTCAGTTACTCTTAGGAACACTAGACAGCACTTCAGCATTATGCTTGGGGGCCATTTTAAACAGTGAAATTACCAACAAAAAGCACAAAAATGTTAAAAACACGGCACTAAACAGACCGCAGAAGGACATTTGTTTACAGTACAGGAGCTGAAACAAAAAAGCAGAGCATCACCTTGTTCAACCTCAGCTGGGAACATGCACATACGGTAACTCAAATTTCTCACTGCTCTGCATGTGTCCATGAAAGACTGCAAGTACTAATTTCAAGGTCACAAATAACTTTTAGCAGGTAGGCAAATTCAAAATATGGAATTCAAGAATAAGAAACAACTGTATAAGAAGTCCGTCTTTATAAGGCAACTACAGCATATGGATTTTACTCTTGTAATAAAAAATTAAAATATGCTTTAATAAAATGTTCCATGTAATTCTCTAGAAAGTAATCACTTAACCTTAATGAACAGTATCACAGTAAATATCCAAGATCACTCATTCATAACAAGAGTGCTTACTAGATTTATGTGCAACTTTGGATCATAAGGCAGACTTATTACTATGTAGAGTGTGCAGACATACCTGCAGCTTCTAGTAAAGCTTCCAGTCTAGCCTGTGTTTCTGGATCTACTGTCCTGAGGTCTGCACCATCAGCAGTACCTGACAAGAGCAACTTGGAAGCTGTTTCCAGCATTGGATTTTCCAAATCATCCTGATCCAAAATGAAAGACTCCACCTAGAAAATACAAAAAAAGAAAGGAAGAGAAGAATGAAAGAAGGGAAAGAGGGAAGAGAAATAAGCAGAAGAAATAGGAGGGGGAGAGAAAAAAATATTTTAACATAATTATCAGGGATAAACACAATGCAATTCTAAATAAATTCAATGGAATATCTAAGCCCATTGCTAACTAAAGAAAATTATAACTGTGGAAGAATTTAAGAACTTACTATTCATATGCAGTCTAACGTTGTTTACTGAAATCATATCTATTCTTCTCAATTTTAACTTGGTTATGAGGTATGTATAAAGTTTTGAATAGGTTATGCTAACTTAGGCTGTAAAACCTCTGACTTTGATAAAGGACCTAAATCAGCACTTTTTATTTTATTTTTAAATTTTTTTAAAAAGATGACTGGTAAGGTGATCTTAACCCTTGACTTGGTGCTGTCAGCACCACACTCTCCCAAGTGAGCTAACCAGCCATCCCTATATAGGGATCCAAACCCGTGGCCTTGGAGTTATCAGCACCACACTCTCCCAAGTGAGCCACGGGCCGGCCCTAAATCAGCACTTTTTAAACATTTTGCTTTCAGGATCCGTTTATACACTTAAAAAATACTAAGCTCCCAAGGACTTCATGTAAGAGTTATATTTATTGATATTTACCACATAAGAAATTAAACTACAATATGAAAAAAAATCACATTCATTAATATCCCCACTAATTTCATCACCAAAGTCTTTAGGTATTAGAAAACCATCAAGTATGAGTTCCAAAATTCTAACTTATGCTCAAAAGCTTAATTTTATCATTGGCAACAAATAGTATCCACTGTTTTCCTTAAGGTGACAGGCTCATTTCAATCATTTTTGAGAATGCTTGCCAAATATCCAAGTTTGTCAGTTGTACTTTCCAATAAAAATGGCATTTCATGAAAAAAAAAAAAAAGTGGTTAATTCACCTCACATCTCAAAAAATAGCACAAGTGCTTTTCCTCCAAACACCATACTTTTGTATGAGGCAAAAACGCCTTAAGTGCGATTCCCATCACACACACATTAATATTAAAAATATATGCATCTAAAAGTGGAGGTTTCATAAAATTAGTAATTTTTATTGCTTGGGATATTTTTAAAGTGAAATTGGCTTTTTTTTTTTTTTTTTTTTAACTGCAAGTACGTGGCAGTGAAGAATACAATGATACTAGTACAGTTTGATGACATGGCCTTGATTAAGGGTCCAGAAGTTTTACCTTTTGCCACATCACTGCAAATGTCATAACACAGGAAAAAAATAAAAGCATATATTATCTTATCATTATGATGAAAATAGTTTTGACCCCTTATACACCCTGAAATGGTCTCTGGTACGATGAGTGGTCTATAGACCATATATTGAGAACCAGACAGTAAATACGCCATGTTCAATTAAGAGAAATTTAAAGAATTAGAAAATAACAAATTCCTAACACGTAGTGAAAAGTTTTGTTTTGATATCTGTTATCACATTGCTATTTACAAATAAGTACTAAAACATATTATTTTGTTTGCTGATAAAATGTTGGTAACTGTTACCTAAATTATCACTACTTAACATGATCAGAGGAAATTTATTTCACAAATCTAAGGTACTTCTAACACTGTAATAACTAAAATAGAAATAAATTAATTAATAACCTAGAACATCATGCTCACGCTTACTAGCCAGAAGATCAGCAATAAGAAAATATCTTAAGAAATAAATTCTTAACCATCCTAACATCAGAAACTCTGTATTGTTCCATCTTTGAAAGTCACCTATCCTGTAACCAGGAATATTGCTATATTTAATCAATACATATTTAATATTCAATGTTAAATTTGGGGTGAAATATAAGTTTCTCTCCAGAGTTCCATAAACTAATGCAGATTAACATGAAATAACATTTCAGATTTCTAATATTTCAAATAAAAATAGACAAAGAATACTCTAAAAATAGTCTGTAAGTAGTTGAAAGATTTCATAAATTTTTGTAGCACACTAGCTTTAATGAATTAATAACAAACATTAAGATGCCAGGGAGATAATCAAATATACAAAAACTTTTTAAATTTTTAAGTTATTTTTTACAGGCAGCAGCAAAGGCACAATAAAGCAAGAATCTTATAGGTTAACTAATTAATGTGTCATACTTTAGGAAGATTAAAGTGTTAAACTTTAGGAAGCGGACTTTCAAGCATGGTTTGGCCACAGCAAGGTGGATTCAAAATTATAGCAGTAAAAACTATGTCTTCCTATCTTCAAACGTGGTTCAGACTTTCTAAAGAAAAAGCTGTTTTCCAGTGAAATTTTCTCAAAGATAGCTAGGATCATTTCAATCTAATGGGAGAAGACAAAAGAAAGTAAACAAAGGAAATATGTGTAGGAAAATAAACATAGGTAAAATAAACAGATGAAAAGTTAAATAATATAATATTTTAAATTAAAGTTTTAGAAAACAACTTAAAAGAACAATGTATGGTTAACTGTCAAATCGAAGGGAGGAATCAGAGTTGCTAAAGCAGTTCAAAGGAGGTACTGCATGCAGGACGAATAAATAATATGTAAGGATTTTAACCAAAAATCATTGATTTGATGAGAAGAGGAGAAGGAGGAGGAAAGTGGCAGACAAGTATAAAATTTCCATATGATAGAGCAGAGGATTTCCTGCAGGAAAAGTCATAGAAGGTACTAAATTTCAATCAAAAGTGATTTTTGACACACTGTATCATAACTAAGCCTTGTGAAAATATAGTAAGAAAATTGCATTACAATCCTTTAATAAATACAGAAACATTTGCTTTCTTATTGACTTTAAACTTTTCCACAAGAGTTCTTATGTTGATTTTTAAGCCCACTATTCTTACTATATGCAAAACTTGATAACTTAGAAAATAGTAAATTCAAATGACTATGAAATTCTATATGAAGAGCTTTAAAAAAGGAAGGGTTATCAGGATTAAAGAAAAGAAGAATGGATATCGATTATTTCCTCCCTACCTCTAGTTTAAGATTAATGAAGAAGGTGTTAATTTCAAGGACTATTAGGATATGAAGGCTTAGGGACCAGTACTACTTCAGCAGCTACCTGTGTGACCTAAGCAAGTCTCTCAGCCATCTTTAGACCCTTATTCTGCCTAATTTTTTTCTCAGATTTAGCACACATGAATATTATATATATTTATTGTCTTCCCAAACTCCAAGAAAACATGGACTTTGTTTGGTTTACTGATGTACACCCAGCAACTAGAACTGTACCTAATACACTGTAACGACTCAAGTTAACTTTTGAATAAAATAATCTGTAAAGAAGTTGAAATTTGCCAAATAATTTTGGGTTCCTTCTCTTTCAGATTCCAAAAGGCTCTAAGTGTATTTGGAGAAGGGAGGGGTAAACACAAGAAATAAATTTAAAGGTATATTTTATAGATCTTATAGGTAATATAGAAACATCCTACATTGGGAGCATGTGGGGCAAAATGTTATCTTCATTGATTTATTAAACACATTTATTACAAATATTCTATGTGCAAGAGATACTGTTTACTATAATGGGGGATACAGAAATATGTAAGACCAACCCTACTACCTAGGAACTTACCTCTTTAATGAGAGCAATTACAAATTAATAATACAGGGTAAAAGTGCATAATGTAATGAGAGGAAAAAGAGAACTAAAGGAGTTAAGAGAGGAAGTAGAAGAGAACTTCCTCCTTTTAAACCAATTTCTCTCTTTCCAACTGTGAAGATCTTCCACTACATTACAGAACAAGTGGAAAGAGATTGACATTAGGAAATGCAATCCTGTAAAACATACAGAAATAAGTAATCCCTTATTTAAATCTAAACCAAATTATGGGCATACACCTCTCTACCATGTTCCCAATTGAGGTAGTATTGATTAAAAACTGAAATGCAGGGCCGGCCCGGTGGCGCACTGCGCTAGTGCGCCGCTTGGGAAGCGTGGCGGCGCTCCCGTCCGAGGGTTCGGATCCCACGTACAGACCGGCTCCCGCTCACTGGCTGAGCGAGGCACGGGAGCAACACCGAGGCTTGCGATCCCGTTGCCGGTCCCCGGTCCGGTACGGGGGCAACACTGAGGGTTGCGATCCATTGCCGGACACGGAAAAAAGACAAAAGACAAAAAAAAAAAACCTGAAATGCATTTTCCCACTGAAACTTAACTCATTTTTATTATACTATTTCTAGAGAAAAAAATTCATTTTGAGTCACAACCTAGTTCTTCAATATAAACATTAAAAACAGTCTGAATAAGAAAATCAAATAAATATTTTAAACTATTTTCTTTAAATGAATTCTATAAATAACCTCTATGAAGAGAGGAAAGATAGAAGAAAGGATGGCCTTATTAAAAAGGAGAAAACCGGGCCGGCCCGGTGGCACACTCGGTAGAGTGCGGCGCTTGGGAGCGCAGCGGCGCTCCTGCCGAGGGTTCGGATCCCATATAGAGACCGGTCCGCTCACTGGTTCAGCACGGTGCTGGCGCGACACTGAGGGTTGCGATCCCGTTGCCAGTCGCGGTACGGGCGCAACACCGAGGGTTGCGATCCTGTTACCGGTCACGAAAAAAGACAAAAAGGGGGAAAAAAAAGGAGAAAACCTATCAAAGTCATAAATATTTAAAACATGACAATTTAAGTTATATTTGAAGTATTTTGAATCTGTTGTTTTGACCAGCTATTATTTGACCACCTAGATATTTTATGAAATGGTGCTTATGCATTGAATTCTTATCTAATATAAAGAACAATTAAAATGCAAGAGCCTTAGAAATCAACAGGAGCAATTCACTGTTACAGATGAGAAAACATAAGCACAAGGATCCTTATTTAAATAGCAGTTTTCTAAATACTGAGCACCAAGCGAACAATTACCCAATTAACTAGCTCACTACTCTTTCCACCAGAAAATTGAATGCTGGAATAATAATGGGTTGAACTTTCACACTGCTCTAGAAAAGCTGACTTTAAATTTTACATTTAGGGATCAGGCTGTCACCACTTGAACTCACTGTTTAATAACTAAATGTGGGCCAACCAAACATTATACATCCCTGATTTATTCAATACACAGCACCTCCTATGAAGTACTCTTGCCACACACCCCCAACTGCAAATAAACAAAAATTTAATAGAGCTTTTAGAAATAGCTTCCAGTTTATAAAAATAATACAGAAAATAAGAGGGGTCTACAAAAAGTTCAGGGAAGGATTCAGGTAATCTCCCCCCCCCCCCCCCCCCCCCCCCCCCCCCCCCCCCCGCATCTAGCCCACACAGGGATCTGTATCCTTGATCTTGGTCTTACAACACTGTGCCCTAACCAACTAAGCAACTGGCCAGCCTGTACTATCTTACACCCACAAACTTTCTGAAGTACTTTCATACAGGAACAAGATAAATGAGTGTTTCTCAACATAGGCACTATTGATATTTTGGGTCAGATAATTCTTTGTTGTTGGGGGCTGTCCTCCCTGGCCTCTACTCACTAGATTCCAGTTGCAACCCTCCCTCAGGTTGTGACAATAAAAAATATATCCAGGTATTGCCAAATGTCCCCTTGGAAGAAAAAATTAAAAATTAAAATAAAACCTGGGGGAAGTGAGGAGACTGAGAACCAGTGAGTTATGCTGAAGCAAACACACAAATCTAAAATGTGGAACATTTTACACTACAACTAACCATTTCCTTCAAATAAGTAGAATGGCAGCAAAAAAATAACAAATAAAGTAAGAATTGTTCTAAATTCAAGAGACTTGAGAGACATAACTAACTAAATAATACAGACTTTATTTAAACCTGGATTCAAACAAGCCAACTGTAAAAAGGACATTTTTGAGACAAGTGAAGAAATCTGAATATGAACTGGGTGTTAGGTGTTATAAAGGAATTATTCTGGTTATGTAAGAAAATGTCTTTATCTTTCAGACAAGCATACTACAGTATGTAGAAATACCGTCAGGAATTTTCCATAAAATACTTCAGGAAGACAAGCTGTGTGGCAAATTCTTGATATGTTTAATCCGAGAGATTTATAGAAGCTTTATTATACTAGTCTCTACACTTTTGGCATATTAAACCCTTTTAATTTTGAAAGTTGAAAAATGATGTTTCACTGCAGAGGTGGTTTTTTGTTGTCAAAAGAAAAACCTGTTATTTAATAATAATACTATTCAAATGGATAAAGCAATTAAAATTCTTTTTTACTTTCTTCCCCAAAGTAAGCCTGACTTGATACAAACACTTAACAATAAAAAGCAACGCCTTTAAACAATCTTCAGTGTAGTGTAATAAGCTGGTATTTATTCCAGAGAATAAGGAAATAGTATATTCTAACTGGGCAACATACATACAAACTCGATTCAACTTAACAAATATCCACCACCAATTACATATTATGTGCAAAGCAGATGCTAGCGACTAGACAATAGAAATACAAAAATGATTTTTTTCTAATCAATGCCTTCCATAAATCTACAGTACAGAGAGGCAACTGTATGTGCAAACAACTATCAAACAAGTTTGCAAAAATAGTATTAAATAGATACTAATACAGTGATTGTGCAGGGGAAGAGAAAACAATTACAAATGAGAATGGTAAAAGAAATGATGCTTAAGGAAGATGGGGCCATTCACTATTGTGCTGAGCAGTTCAGAATTCATATTGTAAATTACTGAAAAATTTAATCATTAAGACAAATAATCAGTGTTTTAGGAAAATAATTAGAGACCATTTGAAAGAAATCAATTAGGAACTTACTTCAATCCATCAAATGCAAGATTATATGAGGTTAGGATGGGAAAAAGGATCAATCTCTGATGATAAACATACCTTAAAATATTAGAATGCTAGCAACCCCAAAATTTGGATTTCTTGAATTTCAACATTACCCATCTCACTCTATCCACCAACTTATTACTGTTTTTGTTGTTCTGGAAACTACCCTGTCCATTTATCATTGATTTTCAAGATGTCAATCTGAATTTTAAAGAAAGAAATATTATATTTCAGGAAAGGCAATCTAAGTCTTGATTATATTATGAAGGTTTTTTAAAAAACAAAGAATTCCCACATTTGCTCCATGAAAGAAGGTATCTTCAATCCAAAGTTTGCTATACTTAAAATTCTAAGATCTCTTAATAAATCCAGTGAATGGAGAAAAATCCCTCCACAAGAATGTTTATGATAAAATTTCTGTATTTTTTCTGAATTATACTTTTAGTAAATATCAGTGTGTGATTTTTTTGACCAACTTTATCATTTCAAAGACATCAATTGGGTGTACAGACATAGATCCATAATAGATACCATTTCACCTACAAAAAATAAAGGTTCATTAGAAACAACTTGACTTGAGGCCATCAACTTGGACTGAACATAACTCAGATGTCATTTATTGAGTGATATTCAAAGTAAAACATAAACATAATTGAAGACAGCAACAGTTTATGAATCTTGATATTGTTTACCATTATAAAAATATCTTTTGCATACAAAAAGGTATTTTAAAAAGTAGATATAAAAGTTGAGAAACTTGATTCTATGATAATTTTATTATCTTATGATGGAATAAATTCTTATTAGTTTACATTATGTTTCTCACAAAGCCCAGAAAAATATGGTTATCTGTTCTTCCTGCTTCTTTAAACACAAATAAGCAAATACTTATTATACATAAAATATATTCATTATAGTCATCATAATTTATTCTCTACACACAGCCCTGAAACCTTATAAAAATTCCTTTGCTATGTATTTTTTATAATCTTAAATAAGCGTAAACATTGGTGAATACTACAATTCTTAATAATCAGTAAATTATTCCAAAGTTAATACAACCGTAATACTTTTTCTACAAAGACAAAATCTTGAGTAAAGTTACCAAGCACTTATCTATGTATAAGATTGAAGAAAAAAAAAGATGAAATAAAATGAAAACTCACTTAAAGAAATACAATCTTTCTTGTAAAGAAAATGTTAATGAACAGTATAATTCATTATGGTATTCTGAGAAAAGTAAATAAAACTAAAGTGAACCTGCCTAAAGATAACTTAGCTTTCAAAAAGTCTATTTATAAAAAAAAAAACTGATTTATTCCTACACTTTTTTCATTCATACCTACTATCCATCTAACAAACATTAGATAAGCACCTACTATAATCTAGGAATGTGCTAAGAATCAGGATACATGATGGTTTATACAGCCTTGTTCCACAGAGTTTACACAAAATATGACTTTCTTTCTTATGCTTCAAAGTGCTTACCTGCCTTAACTCTGTATGAAATTACTGACACAACAATTCAAAATAAATTTTTAAAATTAAATACAAACTTTATAAAGTGGGCAAATTATGAATGTTTAAAATAAGGCAAAATCCTATGGAATTCTCAGATCAAAAATTTATAAGTGGATTTTTCTGTAACAGAATTAAAGTTACAGAGTATTACGAAAATTCCCACAAAACTCTATATCAATAGTAGGATTCAGTAGTAGTATACAATTTCATTATGAATTTAGCCTTTTCTGGTATTATCATTATCCATTAATGATAAAAACAGTGTCAGAATACAATGATTCTTATGAAATGGCTTTAAAACACACACACACAATCTATAGTCATAAACCTAGTTGTAGCAGATTGAATTATGTCCCCCCAAAACTCACTGGAGTTTGAATTGTTTCACAAGTTTTAAGTATTAGAAACTTAGCCACCACTGTGACTGTTAAGAGGTTGGGAAATCCTATTATGGTAATTGAAAGGTGGAGCCTTGAGGACAAAGAGGTGATTGGATTGCAGGACCTTACAGTAGTTAATGGAGTAAAAATGGTGGTTGGGGGTATGATTCGGAGGGCTAGAAAAGGAGAGTCTGTCTGTCTGTCTGTCTGCTCTCTCTGCTTCCACCATCTTGCAGTGTGAGACCCTTGAGTCACTGTCATCACCACCAGATGGACTTTGGACTTCCCAGCCTCAGAAACTGTAAGCAATAAATTTCATTTTCTCTATAAGTCACCCAGTTTCAGGTATTTTGTTTTAGCAACACAAAACAGACTAATACACTAGTAAAATTTCAGAATTCTAAGGATATAAAATTTAAAAAGATTCTGGAGTGGTGATGACAGGGACCTGTTAAGAGAATTAAATATCAGATTGATATCAGACTTCCTAAACAAAACACTAGATGCTAGAAGACAACTGTAGAATTATAAGTCCTGAAGCACCATTATTTAGAAAGTAAAATTTCAAAGTATAAAATAAATGAAAATTTTTTATGTATGTAAGCAGTTTGAAACTTAAAAACCACAAATAATTTAGAGAAAGCACTCCTTCAGGAAGAAAAATGAATCCAAGAAAGGGACAGCCTTGAAATCACAAGATGAAGCAGTTAGAAAAGAAACCAGTACAATAAAACATTATCTTCAACATCTGTTAATAAAGGATTCCTTATAATTAGAAAAGTAGAAGTATACTATAATAAACATTTCTGATTATTATTAACATAAGATTTCAGATTATTTAAAAAATATGAAAGCCAAGATTGAAATGAAATAATGCCAAATGCCTGTGTTCCAGGGGAAGGGAGCAACTAGTTACAAATGCTGTGTAATTGAATTATGCCTGCCAAAGAAAAAGAAAAAGACAAATAGTTTCCAAACCAAAAGGAAAAGAAAATAATAAATTCAGCTAAAGACAAGAAAGGGAAGAGAGGGAGAGGGTGAAGCAATTAGTAAATATTTGTACCATAACTTTCAATGTTAGGAAAAGACCAAAACCAAAAGGCCATGTTAACATAAAAGTAAGTGGGAAAATTTCTCTTATTTTAAAAAAATGACAAACAAATTAAGTTGAAAAAAAAAAAAAAAAGAAAGAAAAAGAAGGAAAAACCCTACTGCATGTCATTATAAGAGAGACATCTAAAATTTTTAGTCATGAAAATAGAGTTATAAAAAAGCAATCCCACTCAGGGGTGCCATTATTAATATCAGCCAAAAAGAATTTAAGGCAAAAAGCATTAAATAGTAAAAAAGGATATTTTATAACAACAGTCAAATACACAAGAATGTGTAATAGTCCAACAGTTGTGTACCTAACAATATAATATAGAAATATATAAAGTAAGAATGCTAGAAATATAAGCAAATGGAAGTCCACACAACCTTCCACATACCTAACTGAAAGTGCGAAACTTTCCACATAACTAACTCAGGAAATGGGGAGCAACTTATGCAAGGACACAGAGGATTCAGAAATAGAATTAATTAACAGTAATATTTATATTTCATAGTAAAATAGAACTTAGTATATCCTGATCAGAGAATACACAGTCTTTAAAGACAAACAAGCAAAAATCTGACCATACCTTAAGCAAAAAAGAAAATCTCAACAGATTTCAAAAGAATTTATACAAGGTTACATTCTTGGTCCTTAAAACTAAAAATTAACAATAAAAGGATGACGCTCTACTTGCAAATTTAAGAAAAAGAAAAGAAAATCCTACTAATTAACTCTTAGAATACAGAGAAAATGAAAAATAAAATGAGTATATTATTTCCTATGGGATGTGGCCCTAGCTGTCCTTAATGAAAAATTTAGGGCCTTAAAATGTATTCATTAGAACCCAAGAAAGATTTAAAATAAATAAATAGCTTCAAAAATAAAGCACAAATCAAAATGTATCATAATGATAAAAATAAAAAGTAAGCAACTGGGAAGAGATACAGGTTTAATTAATAAAACCAAAAACCATTTCTTGGGTAAATCTAGCAAGAACAGACAAGCTTTGGGCAAGTATGATTATGGAAAATAAGAGAGAAAAAAACTATAAGGAGTTATTAAAATTAGAAAACTGAGCATAACCATAATCAATAAATGTTAAAGTCTAAACAAAAAGGATAGTTTTCCAGAAAAAAAGAATTATCAAAATTAACTCAAGAAAAGGTAGGAAATCTAAGTAGAATATGTCCACTGAAGAAATCTTAAGGGTAGTCACAGATCTACCCTTCAAAACAGCACTGAACCCAAATGGATTTAGAGGTAATTTCTACCAAATGTAACAAGAGTTATTATAATATTTAATAAGCAGAGCGTTATTATTCACAAAGCCCAATAAACAGATGGGAAAACTCCTTAGCTCATTATAAAAAACCCTATTAACGAATGTAAACAGGATTAGCAAAAAATCAAAACAAAAAACTTAAAACACACCATTAGCAAATTAAATTCAGCAGCAGTATGAAAGAATATCATACAACAACTGCAAGAAAGGGAATAAAAGAAAACACTAAGAAACAGAATTAATTATACATACAGAATCAGTGATTTTTCCCTGCCAGCAATGCTTTTCCCAAGACTTTCATTCTTCAGGTCTTAGTTTTTAGAACTTCTCAGATAATACTATCAAAGAAGGTTCTCTCCTCATCTCTCTACCACACCACCCACTCTTATTTCCTCCACAGTACTTCCACAGCCAGAAATTATCTTGTTCTTGGGTAACTGCTTATTATCTCTTTTCTCCATATAAAAAAGAAAGGAACCTTTCGGATTTACTCAGCACTATCATCACTATGTAGCACAGTTCCTGGTACAATGCAATATCCATATAAATACTTGTTGAATAAATATAAAAAATAAAACACATCAGGACCAACATTAGTAAACATACTAATGCAATTCACCACATTAAAGTATTAGAGGTGAAGAATATGTATCTTTTCAATAAAAGTACATGATTAAACACAATATCCACTACCATAAAAATACTTGTTGAGCCAAGAAGGAAGCTTTTGTTCCTGATAAAAAAATTCTACCAGAAATCTAAGGCATTTACAATTGTAAATGTTTAAAAATTAGAAGCATTCAATTTAAATCAAGAACAAGACACCAAAATCAGAACAGTGAACAGTTGTAGAAACCTAACTACCACAGAAAGACTAGAAGAACAAAACAAAATCCCAGAAGTATACTCAAAAAGGAAATGACAAAATGCCATCATTTGCAGAAAACATAAACATCCTTCTAGTAACTTAAACAGAATCAGCTGAAAACTAAGTAAACAGTAAGATCAACATATAAAAATCAGTAGCCTTCCTATATACCAGTAACTACCCATTAGAAAATAAAATGTAAAAGGGAAGAAAATATGTAATTCACAACAAAACTAAAAATACCCAGGAATATACCTAACAAGAAAAATGTAAGACCTGCATGGAAAAAATATATATATATAAGACTTTACTAAAGGACATAAAAAACACCTGAAGAAATGGAGAGGCATACCATGTTCCTGGATGGGAAGATTCAATAGTGTAAAGATGTCAATTTTCCCCAAATTAATCTGTAAATTCAATGCACTTCCAATCAAAATCCCAGAGGGATTTTTAATGGAACTTGACATGTTGATTCTAAAGTTCATCTGGAAGAGAAAATACACAAGAATTGCCAAATTTTTTTGGAAAAAGACAATGGGGAGGGGTGCCCTACCAGATGTCAAATATAATATAAAATGACAATAATCCATACAGTGGAGTATTGAATCCAGAACACACAGATTTGGGGATCTTAAAAATATGATAAAGATGGTATTTCAAGTCAGTGAAAAAAAAAGGCATATTACTCAATGAATTATTTCAGAGTGGCTAGAAAAAATAAAGCCCCTACCACAGAATTAATAAAAACAAAAACAACCACCAAAAAACATATCCAGATGAATTAAAATCTACCAGAAACATAAATAAAACTAAATAAGTAGTTGAAGAAAATATAAGACTAAATTGCTGTAATACTGTAGACAAAAAGGCTTTTCTGGAAAGACACAAAACCTAGAAGTTAGGAAAGACTGACAGATTTTGACAATATAAAAATAAAAACTTAAAGATGCCAAAAAAGTAAGAAAATTGACAGGGTAGAAAAAAATACTGCAAAATATAATGTATTATAAAGAGAAAATTTTTAAATTTCAGTAAGAAAAAGACAAATATCACAGTGGGCAAAATGTTATGACTAAACAATTTATAGGAGAAATGCAACTGCCCAGTAAATATGCTCGACTTTACTGGAAATCAGGTTTATATGAATTAAAATGAGTTATCATTTTTCATCCACTAACAGATAATCTCTAATGTTCTAGAAAAAAATTTGGTAGAATCTAAAACTAACATGTTAAAAATGCAATTTTTTTTCTAGAAATTTATTCTCCGAAACACTTGCACATGAAAGCAAAGAAATATGAACCCCAATGTTCATTATGATATTGATCACAAAAGAAAAAAAAAAAAAAAACCTATAAATAACCCATATGCCCATCAATAGAATAATGGTTAAATAAATTATACATGGAATAATAAATAGCTATCTTAAGAATAAAGTGCATCTACATATAAAGGCCTACACCACAACTATCTAATGTACATGGCCTGCTCATTCTGTTCCATCTCACATCATCTCTTTAGCCTGCATCATTAATCTTCATGAACTTATTAATAATAATGTTTCCCTCAATTTGTTTATCTTTCTCTCACTTGAATATAAGCTCAATTGAGCAGGGACCCTATTTTGTTCCTTGTCTCTATCCCTTGCACATAGAATAATGCCTTAAACATGAAATACTTGAATATATTTACCAAATGAATACATGAATTTTGACGCAGAAAGATCTCCACATTAGGTGGAAAAAGCAAGCTGCAGCAAAACAAACATGGCATGTACCTATTTAATTTAAAAAATAAAACAAAATGTATGCATGTGTAAGAATGCACACAAAACATTTCAAATTATTAATAGTGGTAATCAAAGAATGAAATCAATGAGGGAATTTTACCTTTTTACTTAATCCATATCCTTCTGTATTGCTAACCTTAAAAAAAAAGCCCACATAGTTTTATATTGTGTATTTTAGCAAATAATAAAGGGGTGAAAAAAACTTCCTTAGACTTTCAAGGAAAAATATCAAGAATCACCCATTTCCATATTTCTAGCAAAAAGTCCACTAAGGCTATCATAACAATTTGTATTATTTTGAGATATGCAGAATTAACTTGCTGGTATATATGTAATTCAGTTGAAAGTTACATATGCAACTTAATTATTTTTAAATAAAATCTTAGCATCAAAATCAAACACTGTTTAAGACTAAGTTAAAGCAACTGCTTGTTTTCTTGAAAAGTAAATCTGGAAAATATTGCGTTCTCTTCCTTCACTATTTTTCCTTCTGAAGGCAATAAATGTTTTTTTTAAAAGAAGAGTAAAATTCAGCTTTTTAGTAGAAGAATAAGTAGCTATCTTAAGAATAAAGCGTATCTACATATAAAGGCTTACACCTACATCAGTAGTACACATCTATGAATTCTGACACATTATTATCACAACCCCAATTAAGATATAGTGTTTCTGACACTCAAAAATTTGTTTTGTCCCTTTGTATGCAATCATCTACTACTACGCACTGGCCCTACCAACCATAATCTGTTTTCTGCTACTTTCATTTTTTCTTTTCCAGAATGAAATGGGATTACACAGGCTTTTCAGCCTAGCTTCTTTTTCAAACACATAATGCTTTTGAGATTCATCCATGTTGTAGCATGCATCGGTCCATTCCTTTGTACTGCTGAGCAGTATTCCATCATATGGATGTACCACAAATGGATGTACCAAAATTTGTTTAGTTCTTCACCAGGTAATGAACATTTGAGTACAATGCTTTATATGCACACGTTTTCATTTCCCTTGAGTAAATACACAAGATAAGGATAAGTCATATGACAAGTAAATGTTTAATTTATAAGAAACTGCCAGACTTTTCCAAGTTACAGTACCATTTTGCATTCCTACCTGAAACGTACAAAAGTTTGGTTGCTTTAGATTATCACCAGCATTTGATATTTTCTGGGTCTTCCCCACCCCTTTTTGTTTTTTTTTCCCCCCCTGTATTCTACTAGGACAAAATTCTATTAAAATTTAATTGTGGTTTTCCTCTGCATTTCCCTAATGGCTAGGGAATGTTGTTTAGCTTCTTTGATAAAATATCTCTTAAACCTTTTCCTTATTTTTACTGAGTTGTTTGTTTTCTGATTATTGTGTTGTGACAATTCTTAATATATTCTGGATACAAGTTCTTTCTCAGATATGTGTTTGCAAATATTCTAAATTAGTGGCTTGTCTTTGCATTTTCTTTTGAGTATCTTCTGAAGAACTTAGTTTTTAATTTTGATAAAGTCCAAATTATCATCTTTTCTTTTGTGTTTATGTTTTTAGTGCCCTATATAATATACTTTTACCTAACCCAAGGTCACAAGATTTTCTCCCATGTCCTGTTCTAGCTGTTTTATTGTTTTGGCTTTTACAACTAGGTTTATGATTCATTTCAGATTAATTTTTGCATATTTTGCAAGGCACGTGTTGAAGTTCCTTTTTGTAGAAGGATATCCAAATATTTCAGCACCATTTTCGCTACTGAATTGCCTTGGCACCTTTGCAAAAAGTCCACTGATCATGTACTATGGGTCTTCTCTAGACCCTCTATTCTGTTCCATTAATCTATATCTATTCTTTCATCAGTACCACACTGCCGTGGTAGTATAGCATTATATTAAGTCTTGAAGTTCTCCAACTTACTTCCTGTTTTTAAAAATTGTTTTGGCTATTCTAGGGGCCTTTTCCATACAGGCATCAGAAAATTTGTCAATTAGAACACTCCCCTACCCAAAAAGCCCAGCAGGATTTTGATTGGGATTGTATTGAATGCATAGGCCATGGTTGGACAGGGGGGAGGGGGAATCAATATCTAAGTATTCGGTTTTTTAATCCATGAACATAGTGTACATATTTTCACTTACTTGGGTCATCTTTAATTTCTCTCATAAATATACTTTAGTTTTCAGTACATAAACTACATACAAGGGGTCTTTAAAAAGTTCATGGAAAGATTTGTATTTATTTTTTCATGAACTTTTTGAAGTATTCTCTTACATACTTTATGAGATTTATCTCTAAGTGTTTTATGGTTTTTGGTGTTATTGCAATTGGTACTTTTCTAAAACTTTGTTTTCCTAATGTTCATTTCCAATATAGAGAAATATGAGACCTTGCTAAACTCATTAGTTCTAGTAGCTTTTTGTAGATTCCATCGGATTTTGTACATAGACAATCATATCAACTGTGAATAAAGATGTTTTATTTTTCTTTCCAATCTTTGTGTTTTAAAATTTTAACTTACCTTACTAGGGCCTCCAGTACTATGCTGAGTAGGAATGATAAGAGTGGACAACTTTGCCTTGTTTTCAATCTTAGGCGGAAAGCCCTCAGTCTCACCATTAAGTATGATGTTGGTTATAGGTTTTTCACAAATGCCCCTTATCAGGTTAAGGAAGTTCTCTTATATTCCTAGTTTGCTGAGAATTTTCTCAGAGGATGTTTTATTTTGTCAAGATTATTTTCTGCATCTATTGAAATTAGTATTTTTGTGTGTGTGCGTGGTGATACACTGATTGATTAGCAAGTGTTAAACCATCTTTACATTCCTAGAATACACAACATTTGGTCATGAGGTATTATCTCATTTATATACTGGACTGTTTGCTAATATTTTATTAGGATTCTGTATCTATGTTCATGACATACGTTGGTTTGTAACTTTCTTTTCTTATAATGTCTTTGCTTGGTTTTGTTGACAGGGTAATGTTGATCACATAATATGTGGGGGAATATAATGCCTCATCATCTATTCTTTATTATTTCTTCCCTTGATGTTTCATATAATTTGCATATGAAGCCATCCAAACTTGGAGTTTTCTTTGATGGAGGACTTTTAGTTAGAAAACAATTTCACTAATAGATATAATATTATTCAGGTTATTTATTTATTCTTGAGTGAGATTTGGCAGTGTGCGTGTTTCTCGGAATTTGTCCATTTCATCTTAAGCTAACTTTGTTGGCACAAAGTTACTCATAATAGTCCCTTATTAGCCTTTAAAGTACTTGGTGGGGATCTGCAGTAACATCACATTTTTCACTGCAAAAATAATTTGTGTCTTCTCTAATAGTTTGATTATAGCTTTATCACTTTTAATGATTCTTTCAAAGAACTAGCTTTCAGTTTTATTTTCTCTGCTATTTTTGTTTTTAATTTCATTGATTTTGCTCTTATCCTTATTATTCCCTTCATTCTGCCTGCTTTGGTTTAATCTGATCTTTTCCTGGTTTAATAATGTGGAACTTTAGATCACTGATGTGAAGTTTCTTCTTTTCTAATATAAGCATATAATATTATAAATTTCCCTCTAGGCAGTATTTTAGATGCATACCATAAATTGTGATATATTTCATTCAACTCAAAATATTTTCCAATTTCCCATGTGGCTTCCTCTTGGACTGATGTATTATTTTTAAGGTGTATCGCTTAATTTCCAAATATTTGAGGATTTTCCAGATACATTTATGATTTTCATTAAAACTCACTTATGGTCAGAGAACATACAATCTTTAAACTGAAGTCAAAATACTTTTGAAATTTTGTTTATAATAAATAAAATAATTACTTTTATTATAGAAATTTTAAATAAGGTTAAGGAAAAGATAACTGACAAAAAGGCATATTGTGTCAGAACTGAACAATTAAAAATGGTTAAAATGGTAAATTTTATATTATGTATATTTTACCACAATTAAAAAGAAAGAAAGCAAAAAAAGGAAATGGGAAAATAATCATTTGTTCGCAGAGTTTACTGTTCAGTAAATATCAAATTTGAGAAAGAAGTTACAAAAGTCAATTAAAAAGAATGTTAGTATCAATATTTCAACAATATTGAATATTCAAAAATATCAACAAAGAGAAAAACATGAATGCTCCATCCTTAGAATCCTAAAATTATAAAGTCAGAAAGAACCTTAAAGATCACCTGGTCAAAATGATAACCTATTCTCATGGTTATATATATTCGTCTATTGGTTATTCAGAACCCAAGATGCATTCTGAGTAGTACCCTTTAAGCCATCAACTCTCTACCAATCACATTAAACTAAGCAGCTCTGAAACAGTTGTTACATATTGTGGGTGAGAACAACTCTCAGTTACAAGAAGAGTTCTTTTTTTTTTTTTTTTTTTTTAGATAATTTATTATACATATATGTGGGGTACAACAATGACTTTCAATAATTTTGTACTCTGTGTGATGGTTGGATCAGGATAGTTAGAGATTATTCATCATTACAATACACAATCATTCTTTGTGTCCTGTTAACCAATTCCTCATTAGACTCCTCCCTCTCCTTTTCCCCTCCCCTTCTCCCCTCCCCTTTTCCACCTCTAGTAACCATGGTTCTTTTCTCTCTCTCTAAAAGTTCAATGTATTACTGTGATTACTGTTTCTTTCTCTGTCTCTCTTTACTGCTTATTTGTTTATTAATTGATTCAGCTCCCAGTTATGAGTGAGAGCATATTTCTCTTTTTTGTACCTGGATTTTTCACTTAGGATAATTTTCTCCAGACTCATCTATGTTGCTACAAATGGTAGAATTTCATTCTTTTTTATGACGGAATAGTATTCCATTGTGTATGTATACCACAATTTCCTTATCCAATCATCCATCGGTGGACATTTATGTTGGTTTCATCACTTGGATATTATAAATAGAGCTGCAATAAACATGGGAGTGTAGGTTTCCCTTCCATCTGATGATTTCCAATCTTCTGGATATAACTCCAGTTGTGGGACTGCTGGATCATATGGTAGTTCTATCTGTAGTTGTTTAAGGAACCTCCATACTGTTCTCCATAATGGCTGTACTAATTTACAGTCCCACCAACAGTGCAGAAGGGTTCCTCTTCCTTCAAATCCTCGCCAGCATTTGTTATTCTCTGTCTTTTTTATACTAGCCAGTCTGATTGGGGTGAGGTGATATCTCAAAGTGGTTTTGATTTGCATTTCTCTGATGATTAGTGATGTTGAGCATTTTTTCATATGCCTGTTGGCCATCTGCATGTCTTCCTTTGAGAAATGTCTATTCAGCTCCTTTGCCCATTTTTTAACTGAATTATTATTATTATTATTACTTTTTGCTGTAAAGTTGTTTGAGCTCTTTGTATATTCTGGATATTAATCCCTTGTTGGATGCATAGTTTGCAAATATTTTCTCCCATTCTGTAGGTTGTCTTTTCACTCTGTTGAAGGTTTCCTTTGCTGCACAGAAGATTTTTAGTTTGATATAATCCCATTTGTGGTAAAAGTTGGAAACGCAGTTACCATGCAAACAATACTCAAGTCTTATAGTAAATGCAGTTATATAGTGAATACTATCTCTATTACGGAAATCAAGTTTTACATAACGTTTATAGCAACAGAGACAATTGTGCTATAATGCAATAAATGTACTCTGATAAACCACACATTCTGCAAAGTAGCATATTAAAAATAGCATGGTTTTAGGGAGAACACAGGACTGGAGACATTCACTCAAACCTTAAGCAACTCTGTAATCAGAACACAAAGAAAAACAAATAGCAATTGTAATAAAAATACTAGCAAACTTGAAAAGACACATAAAATTCCCCGCCCCCCCAAAAAAATACAGTAAATCTAAGTCTTCAATTTTAAAAGAAAAAGAGAATCCCATAAAAAGTACTTTCATGACAGAACACAGACAAACTGAGCCAATGTGAAGAAATTCAGGTAAATGAACATCATATTAAACATATTCTTTTCTTGGCTTGATGTATTCAACTATGTTTGTATACTTTGTATTCAGTTGCTATTATTTGGTGGTACAAAACCTAAAAATATTGGGGAAAAGTGTATGAACCAGTGTAACTTCAGATTTATACTGCCATCATTCCTCTAACTTTAGGGTCTATATGTATACCTAAACCAGAACCCTTTTCAAATTAAGCCAGGAAAACAGATATATACTAGAATTATCCAAAGCAGACTGAAACATATGGTCATCCCATCTACCTGCCAACTGTATATAAGCAGTCACATTATAGAAACATTAAATGCAGCAGAACAATCATACTAAAATATCACAGTGATTTCGATCCATTACCTAGAGTAACAATGATAAAATAATATAAATTATCATTTAATCAGCAATAAAAATATTTGACTATATACTGAGGCCCTTAATTTATCTATGAAAATTATTTACTTTAGTTTCTCAATGCAAATGAAAATTGCATTTGGTACACTGCAAATGTACACCAAACAAATTAACTGAATAACCATTTGCTCTATGTTTCACTTAACAATGAGCTAGACTCTTCAAGGATAGGTCTACTTGATACTCAAAACCTCAAGAATCCCTAAGAAATTTTGCTAAGTTATCTATTCCACATGCTGGTAAAATGACTTTGAAATATGCATATGCAAAATTCCACCTAAAACCCATATTTATTTTCTTTTTTAAAAAATCAAAAGAAAGGAAGAATGGACCAAAACCCATACTTTTTTTTTTTTTTTTCTAAAAGATGACCGGTAAGGGGATCTTAACCCTTGACTTGGTGTTGTCAGTACCACGCTCAGCCAGTGAGCGAACCGGCCATCCCTATATGGGATCCGAACCCGGGGCCTTGGTGTTATCAGCACCGCACTCTCCCGAATGAGCCACGGGCTGGCCCCAAAGCCCGTATTTTCATTTAAAAAAAAAAAAAAAGACACCTTGAATGTTGACAGTCACATGATTCAGCATTAATACCTCAAGAAGTAATTCTTAGCATAAACAGTCTAGTATCAGAGAGGAAAGAAAAAAATTAAAAGATAATTTACTTGTAGTGCAGCTTCACCCAAAGTCACAAAGGAGATTAAATCAAAATTCTAAATTTCTTTCATTGGACATCTGGCCCCCACCACATATCCCCCAACAAAACCAAAGCCATCCTTTCCCCCAAACAATAAAACTCAAATATATCCTCCATGAATTGTATAATAAACTAGATGAGTATGAACAAAAAAGACTGTAAATGTCAGGAATTGTGAAGGTTAAACATTCTAGGTAAGAAAGGTAACCTAAAACTTGTAACACATAAAAAGATATAAAGAATTTAAAGAACTAAGCATCCTAAAATTCTAAAAATTCCCCATTCTCTTTCCAACATATCTCATCCTAGTCATGGTCTCAAATTATATCTCAAAATTATGGCAACATGACCTTAGCAATCATGTTATATTTACGGAAGTTATCTCCATGCTTGCCCTGGGCCCTTCTTCATTGCTTGTCAGAACTGCTACCTTACAGGCTGCTAAAAAAAATATAATCTGGCTACTTGTGTGTGTTGGCGGGGAGAGGAGGGAAATACAAGGATAGTAAAAGAAGAAAACAGGAAAAAAAAAAAAAAAGCCCAACCAGAAAGACAAAGTCAAGCTCCCAGACAGCTCTTTCCTTCATCAATCTCCCAGCAAGAAGTTCTCTATTTAACTGAGAAAAACACTGTCTCAGTTTCCCATTACTCTATATAAAGTACCCTATGAACAATAGCTCTTCCCCTCTGTCATGGCCTATCCCATCACTATGGCTTTATTTTTTAGTAGTACTAATGATGATATTAAATTGTATTATTTACTTTCTTGTCTAATGGTATACTGCCAATCTTTCCAACTAAAATATAGGGCTCCATGAAAGTAGGAACTTCATTGTCTTTCTGCTATATTTCAAGTTGAGAGTAGTGTGGGACACCTAAGAGGCAGTCAATAAATACCTGTTGAACAAATATTATATCACTAAAGATATTTTACTTTGACAAGTCCTTTATTTTAAGACCCTGAAAGACATCTCTATGCCTCCCATATTTTTTCATCCCCTTAAAAAGTTTTGTTGGGGTTTTTTTGGGTATTTGATTTTATTTCCCTTTATTAGTTATTATTAATATTTTTAAAACCCTTGTGTTGAGAGCTGACTCTCAAGCCTTAAAAAGTTTCTGACAAAAGAAAATATACATGAATCATATCTTTTTCATCTAGATGGGTCCCATTACAATAAAAACTTACATTGGTTTACTACATGTCCTTTCTGAAACTAGAAAAACATTGAATATTAAAAGTGATCTCATTCTTACAGAGATTTGCTTATATATTTAATCCAGCATGAATTTATGTAAATTCTGTTTTACAGATACAATCCAAAAAAGAAAGACAGAAGAACTTTTGTCTCTACCTTTATTGATAACAAAACAATAAAGGATATTGATAACAAAAACAAAAAAATGGATTTAGATTACAAAATAAAACAATGGTAGAGGAAGGAAAAGATCTGTCCAAATTACTTAAATGTTGAAAAAGTCTACTATGACAAACCATGGAATCTCCCCATCTGAAATTTTTTAGAAAGTGCCAGCCAATTCAAATGTCAACTTACATTCATAAAGAAGTAACTTTACTCTCTTGGAGAGTTTTGATGCACATTGCTTTAAATCCTCTTTATCTCAATGTCTCAGAGCAGTGGTTCTCAACTTCAGCTGTACACAAGAATTATCAAAAAAAAAGAAAAAAAAAAATACTGATGCCTGGGCCATACCTTAGAGATTCTGATTTAATCATTCTGGGGTATGGCTTGGGCACAGGGATTTTTAAAAGCTCCTCAGGTAATACTAATGAAAGGTCCAGGTTAAATCACTGCTTAAAAGATTAAAATTCATAGCTCATTATGAAAGTAGTTTATAATATAAAATAAAAAATAATTTTTCTTGATTGAAAGGCATTTAATCATTCTAGCTGCCATCAATTTTTTGTTTATATTCAAAAACAGACACATAAGTCACATAAAAAATATCAGAACCTGGAGGATATTACACTCAGTGAAAACAACTCAGGCACAGAAAGACAAATACTGCATGATCCTATATACAGAATCTTAAAAAGCTGAACTCATAGAAGCAGAGAAGAATGATGGTTACCAGGGACAATGAGGGGGGTTGGACTTGGGAGATATTGGTCAAAGAATAAAAAATTTCAGTTAAATAGGAGGAGATCTATTCATAACACACTGACTATGGCTACAGTTAATAACAATGTATTATGTATGTGAAAATTGCTGAGAGTAGATTTTAAGTGGTCTCACCAAAAATAAATATGTGAAGTAATGCATATGTTACTTAATTTCATTTAGCCATTTCACAATGTACACATATTTCAAAACATGTTATATACCATAAATATATAGATTTTTTCAATTAAAAATTTAAATAAAAATTAAAAATATCAAATTAAAGACGTATGAAAAATAAAAATAATCTAAAAAGTGCATGAACAAAGGAAAAAAAGAGCAATAACAAATGGCACAAAGAGAAAACAATTAGCAACATGGTAGACTTAAACATAAAATATTAATTACATTAAATGAAAATGGACTAAGTACACCAATTAAAAGACAGAGATTGACAGTATGGATTAAAAGGCAAGAGCTATCTACATGTTCTCTAAAAGAAACACACTTTAAATATAAAGGTGGAAATAGGTTAAAAGAATAGAGAAAGATATACGATGTAAACATTAGTTGTAGGATTGTTTATAAAATTATTACTAATATCAGACAAAGTGCACTTCAGACAAAACAAGGAATATTAACAAAGCTAAAGAGGGATATTTCATAATAACAAAAGGATCAATTCAGCAAGAAGACGCAATAATCCTAAATGTGTAGGTGTATCTCATAACATAGCACCAAAATACATGAAGCAAAAATCGACAAATCATAAAGACAGAATGTGCCTCCCTACAATTATAGTTGGAGATTTCAACATTTCATCTATCAGTAATGATAAAACAAGTAGACAGAAAATCACTAAGTATATAAAAGATTTGAACATTATTAACTAACATAATCTAACTGACATTTATGGAACACTCAACCTAACAACTACTGAGAACATATTCTTTTCAAGAGCCCATGGAACATTCATCCACCCAAAATGGACCATATTTTGGGACATTTCAGTACATTTAAAAGAACTGAAGTCAGAGTGGAGTACAGTCGTCCCTCAGTATCTGTGGGGGATTGGTTCTAGGATTTCTGTGGATACTAAAGTCCAAGGATTGCTCTAGTCTTTGCTATAAAATGTCTTTGTATTTGCATACAAATCTATCCACATCTTTCCATGTAGTTGTAATCATCTCTAGATTACTTATAAAATCAAATACAATGTAAATGCTAGCTAAATAGTTGTTATACTGTATTATTCAGAGAACAATGACAAGAAAAAAAAAGTCTACACATGGTCAGTACAGATGCAATTTTTATGTTCCCCAAACATTTTTGATCCCCAGTTAGTTGAATCCATGGATGTGGAACCAACAGATATGGAGCACTGACTCTAAATTCTCTGACCACACACAAATTGGAAGCCTATAACAGCCTGACATATTTAGAAATGAATAATCAACTTTTAAATAACTCATACAGCTCTTCCCAAAAAGGGTTCCTCATCTGAACCACAGATGAGCAAAAATGGTTTAAGTGACTACTTTCTCAATTCTCTCAAGGGCGGTATATAAATAGTAGCATCATACAAGCACAGGAGAAAACAGAATGCCTAACTGCTTTAGGCATTAGAGCTTAATTCTCCCATGAAACATCAGTTCAGAAAGGCAGAATGAGTCAAAGAGGAAATCACAAGAATTAGAAAATAATTAGAAATGAATGCTAATAAAAATACAACATATCAAAATTTCTGGTATACACCTAAAGCAGTGCATAGAGGAAAATTTATAGCTTTTAATATTGGTAGTATGAAAGAAGAAAAGTTAAAAATCATCTAACCTTCCACATAGAGAAGCTAGAGGAACAAATTAAATTGAAAGTAAGGAAAAGAGAAGAAATAATAAAAGCAGAAATTAATGAAATAGAAAGTGTATGAAATAGAAAAAAATCAGTGACATGAAATAAAAATCAATTCAAAGTTAACTGGAAAAAAAGAGAAAATGTAAATTGCCAGTAACAGGAATGAAAGAGAGAACATTATTAAAGATCCTACCATCATTTAAAGAGTAGAGGACTGTCATGATCAATTCCATGTCAATTAATTCAACAACTTAGATCAAAATAGACAAATTCTTTGCAAGAGAAATTATCAAAACTGACAGAAAATCTAAATAGCTCTATATCTACAAAAGAAATTAATTTTTTCATTAAAAATCCTCCCACAAGGGCCAGCCTGTGGCTCACTCGGGAGAGTGTGGTGCTGATAACACCAAGGCCCCGGGTTCGGATCCCATATACGGATGGCCAGTTAGCTCACTGGGTGAGCGTGGTGCCGACAACACCAAGTCAAGGGTTAAGATCCCCTTACCAGTCATCTTTAAAAATAATAAATAAAATAAATAAAATAAAAAAATAAAAATAAATAAAAAATAAATCCTCCCACAAACAAAACTGTAGGTACATATGGTTTCACTGGTCAATTTAATCCATCAATTACACACAAATGTTCAGAAAACAGAAGGATATGCTCCTAATCACTTTATGAGGGTCACATTTCTCTGATACAAAAAGATGGTCAAAGGTATTACAAGAAAAGAAAACTAAAGACCAATACACCTTGCGAAAAACAATATCCTTAAGATATTAGCAAATCAAGTCCAGCCATATACAAAAAGGGTCATACATCGTGACCAAGTGATGTTTATCCCAACGATATAAAATTGGTTTAAAATCTAAAAGTCAGTTAACGTAATTCACACAATAATAGAAAAAAGAAGAAAAATCACAGGATCACCTCAAAAAATGTAGATGAAAGCACCTGACAAAATTCAATACCCTTTGATCATAAAAACTCTTAGAAAACTAGTAATAAAAGGGAACATCTTCAGCCAGATTATGGAATCAAGAAAAACTATAAATAGAATCAAACTTCATGGTGAAAGACTGAATGCTTCTCCCCCTAAAATCAGGAACAAGGCAAGGATATCCACAGTAACCAATTCCATTCAGCATTTTACTGGTGGACCTACCTAGGGTAATAATGTAATAAAGAATTAAAAGGCATAAAAATAGGTGAGGGAGTTAGAAACTGAATTATTTGCATATATGATCACATATACAGAAAATCCTAAGGCCTAGCAACAAACAAACGAAACCCTAATGTTACTAAGTTAATTTAGTCAGCCTGCAGCATACAAGGTCAATAAACAAATATCCACTGTTCAAGGGTACTTCAAAAAATTCGTGGAAAAATAGAATTAAGAGGTAATATGAATCTTTCCACGAACTTTTTAAAAAACTCACGAATCCTAATACACAAGTAGAAAGCAATGAAATAAAAAGAATATGCACTTACAATAATATCAAAAATATAAATCACTTAGGGACAAATTTAACAAAGTATTTGCACTTGACCTTAACAATAAAAACTACACAATAATACTAAGAGAAGTTAAAGAAAATATAAATAAGTGTGTGTTTGTGTGTGTATCATGTTCACCGTGTGGGCCAATACTATGTGTGCTATACTGAACAACATATTTCTAAGCCCAATATGGCCAAGAAGCTATCGGTTTGCAACCAGATGTTCTAAATTTTATCCTTTGAACAAACCAGACCATCAGAAAACTGAGTAATTAGACTACATTATTTTTTCAATCAAATTGCATTTTATCAGTAAACCCTTGGCTTACACTCTGTAGGAATAGTATAAAGCTTGTTGTTCATTTCAGGAATGCTGAAAAAGTTATCTACTACCACATGCAATAGCTTCATTATAAGAGCTCAAGAAGAAATTTTTTCTCAGACCTCGGTTTAAGGAAATACATGAGTTTTCCAGACCATCTAGTATGTCTTTGAAGCTACGAACTAGGCAAATCTCAAAACTCATCAAGTTTCCAAATTAGGCTCAGGTTGTTATTTAATTTGATCTAAATTTAGTAACTACATATTGCATATGCTTTTCTGTATAGGACTCCTTTTACCCCAGTCATAGTTTATTAATTTTGCCTCTATCTTTTTTTTTTTTTTTTTTTTTTTAAATATACCCTCTTATAAACTACTTAAAATCCTTTGGGAGATGAAGTATCTTTCACATAAATATATATGTATTAAAAAAAAAAAAGT
Organism: Galeopterus variegatus; assembly: GCF_000696425.1. Classification (NCBI taxonomy): domain Eukaryota; kingdom Metazoa; phylum Chordata; class Mammalia; order Dermoptera; family Cynocephalidae; genus Galeopterus; species Galeopterus variegatus. The sequence goes on along the minus strand of NW_007726898.1, from coordinate 166,986 downwards.
TAAGAGAGCCAATGTCCTTATATTAAAGAATTTACTGTTTAATCAAAAACATAATACAAATCAAACACTTCACACAAATATATGTTGGTCTACACAATGATGACAGGGCATAAATTAGAAATGCAGAACATGTGACAAGAACTGGGAAAATGGCAAAAGGACAAATTCAAGGTTAGAACCAGCTAAGGGTAAACACTAGTTAGAAGAATAAGGTCAATAAATGAGAAGATTTGTGTGAAATCAAGGAGTTAGGCTGGGCAGCAATCTCTGAATACCAAATAGAGGATGAAAATCACGACAATCTATAGCAGGAAAAAGAAATGATTATGAGGTAGGTAGCAGGTACCAAAACTAAGGGGAGGCTAAATGACAAAAGGTTAGAGAGAAAACAAGAAACCCAGGCAGCACAGAACACCAAAAACAGTTTAACACTGGCCAAACACTGTTTCTCAACTCAACAGTCCCTTGGAATTTGGGGGTGGTGAGAAGAGATGACATTTGAGAAGTAGAACAGAGACGTGCAGATGTCACTGACATTTCTCTTTTCCTGTGGAAACAAATTATTTATTCCAATGCATATGTCAAAACTAAATTGTGGGGCCGGCCCGGTGGCGCACTGCTACAGTGCGCCGCTTGGGAGCGCGGCAGCGCTCCCACCGAGGGTTCGGATCCCACATACAGACCGGCCGCTCACTGGCTGAGCGAGGTGCGGGCGCAACACCGAGGGTTGCGATCCCGTTGCCGGTCCCGGTCTGGTACGGGCGTGACACTGAGGGTTGCGATCCGTTGCCGGTCACGAAAAAAGACAAAAAGGAAAGAAAAAAAAAAAACTAAATTGTGGCAAAAATATAATACATATAAGTATACATACTTATATAAATATAAACACCAGAGGAAGGTATAAAGTATATCTTAAACTCATTTTTGCCACTATATAAAGAAACTTGAAACAGCTTAGTTTTTGGATGAATAAAGATACACATTACCTGAATCTTATTTTCATTTTCACAGACAATGTAAAATTGAACTAGTCTCAGAGAAAAAAAAACTTCTCTTGACCAGATGAAAGACAAAGTGGAGCCTGTGATAGGAAAGAAGAGAAGGATAGAAAAGAAACCCATAGCCCTCAAAATGAAAAAAAATTCAAACTTGACAAATATTTCATATATTTGGTTCACTTGAAAAAATATGAGTAATCAGTTATAATTTATGAACTCCATTCCTAGTTATTCAGTAGAGTTGTAACATAAGATATCTGATAGAATTAACAAACTCAATTTAGTTTTTATTCTCTTTATAAGTATCAAAAGATCATTACTATTTAATATCATTCTACTAGCAAAATAATTTTCAACTTGTTTTTAGCTTCTCTCTCACTTAGTACTTCCTCAGGAGTCCCCAAACTTCTTACTTTCAGAAATTCTAAATGAATAATCTCGGATTTATAATTTTAAAGCAATATTCAAATTACCACACAGTTTTTTCCCACTTCTTAAACTTGCTATAATTGAAAGATATAGTGATCTAGAGGGGAGTGTCAAAGAGATTAGAGAAATTGGGAATAGGTGATGAATTAATAAATTTGATAAAATGGTAAAACAATACATTTGAATCAAGCAGACCTAAGTCTAAGTCTTAGTTTTTCTCTGTTATTAACTGTAAACTTGGGCAATATACTATAAACCAGCAGTTAAATGTAGTCCATGGAACCCATGGGGATCCACAAGACTCTCAGAGGGTCTGTGAGGTCAAAATTATTTTTATAATACTAAGATGGCCTGTTTCACTGTGTTGACACTCGCACTGATGTTACAAAAACAATGGTAAGTAAAACTGCTGGCTTCTTAACATGAATCAAGACCACAATACCAATCTGTATTAGTTAGTAGTCATTTTTCCCTGTCATGGACTCACCATCAAAAAAAAAAAGGGGAAAGAAAAACAAAAAGCCAGTTTCCTTTATGAAGCAGTAGAAAGTATTAACTTTTAAAATTTTCAACCTTTAGTATATGACTTCTTAACATTCTATGTGACAACATGGGAAACATGGTAGTTGTCTCAAGAAAAACATTCATGCAAATGTGAGCTGAATCAGTCACTATTTTTCATGAAACACCACTTTTTCTTAAGAAAGACTATGGTTATTCAGACTTACTTGGCAGACATTTTCTCAAAAACAAATGAAGTAAGCCTGTCATTTCAAGAAAAATAATTCACATTCTTTGTCATCAGTAACAAAATTCAAGCTTTCAAGTAAAAATTAGAATTTTGGAAAACATATCTGACACCGTGAACGAGAAAGCTTCCGTTTTTTACTTTCCTGAGATCAGTGGTGATATTATGAAATGTGATTTTTTTAAATATTGTAGAATAAAAGGAATCAGTATTTTTCAAGAGAACAATGAATGATGTCACAAAATCATGCATGGTTTTGATACATTCGAAACGCACAATAAACCACTGGATTATAATCTAATAAAATTCAAAAAATTCACTGATACTGTTTTAATCTTTTAAAAACTACCACTAGGAGTAGTATCAAAAATAAACATCCATATTAAAATACATTCCCCTTTTTTATCTTCATGTCAGTGTGAAACCAGATTTTCTTCAGAGACTTCAACCAAAATGAGGTATTGCAACAGACTGAACATACAAGTAGATATGAGAATCTAGTTACGTTCTAGTAAGCCAGACTTTAAAGATATTTGCAAAAATGTAAAACAATTCCACTCTTCTAATTATTTTTTTGAGAAATGTTATTTTTTATAAAAATATGTCAACATGTAATGGGCTTAGTATTTAATAATAATAATTATTATTTTTTTATTTTTATTTTTTTAAAGATGACCGGTAAGGGGATCTTAATCCTTGACTTGGTGTTGTCAGCACCACGCTCTCCAAAGTGAGCTAATCCACCATCCCCATATAGGTATCTGAACCTGTGGCCTTGGTGTTACCAGCACCACACTCCCAAGTGAGCCACAGACCGGGACCAGCCCTAATAATTATTTTTAAATGAATAAATATGTAAATGTTTTCAAATTTTCTGATTTTTAATTTGGAATATGGTAAATATTGACATATATAACTCATTAAAAAAAAAACTCTTTTGAGTCTTCAATAAATTTTGAGAGTGTAAAAGAATCCTCAGACCCAAAAAATTTGAAACTATTGCTCTAATAATCTTTTAGGCTCAAATTTTCACCTGTCAAATAAGGAAGTATGGCATAAGGATTATGTATGAGGGTTAACATCACCTTAAAAAATAGCTAACAGTTAAGTGTTTATGTAATAAGTACTATACCATGGCACTTCAAAAAGTTCGTGGAAAGGTCTGTATTATCTTTTAATTCTGTTTTTCCACATACATTTTTTCATGAACTTTTTGAAGTACCTTTGTACTGAATGTTTACACAGATTACCTCATTTATTTCTTACAAGCCTTCTATGAAGAGGGTACCTACTTCCTCACAGAATCATTTATAGAATCAAATAAAATAATGGTCGTGAAGCACCTGGCACAGTTCTTCTATGTACAGTAACTTAAATAATAAATGGCAGCTAACGTGCTAATTACTATTGCCATCATAAATCTATGTGGGCATCCTACTTAGAACACACATCCAGCTAGTTAGAAGTCTGATTCCATCCAAAACCAAATTATTAGTCCAACCATTCATGAAACCAAAAGTTACCATCTCACAGACATTTAACATTTATGAAAATCTCATGAAAGGCCTATGGTCTGGCAAATTTGGAAGCTACATACTAAACCAAATCAATGGGTAAGCAGTAATTTGATGCTCACCAATTTTGCAGTGATCAAGTCACTTCACATTAGAATGAGCTCTTGTTAAGTATCAGAATAAAGGTTCCTAACAATTCAGAACCAGGAAAGTGCCAGTGTCGTTGCAGATAATATGGACTGTACACCTTTTCTAATTCATGCTCCACAGCATGCATTAACTACTAGACAACCATGGATCAATATGGGACTAGTGGCATATTAGACAACTCTGACTTTATTCTTATATCAGAGTAACAGATAATATAAGAATAAGAGATTCACATACTTCTAGCTATGCCAGCTTTTTGCAAGCTGTTTGGAGCCTCAGTATGCCACTAAATAGCATAAAATATCACTACAACAATGTAAATATATCTTTTAGCCATCTTCTACTACTCCCCCAAAGTTGGTGTATGAAAGCAAGGTTACAACTTCGGCCCCATCCTTCCAAGATAAACTGGACTTTGAAATAACAGCATCTATACTGCATAATATAGTAGGAACATGAGTGCATGTGTAGGGTATGTGTAAGCATATGTGAGTGTTTATGTTATATGTATGCACGTAATGGTAAGAACTGAAAAATCTTTAAGGGTAAAAAAAAAATGAAAATTAGATCCAGAGGATGTTCCTGACAGCCCCACATTCATAAATATACATAACAAACATACACATAAAAAAGATAACCTAAAGGTGCTCAGATAAACGGAAATATCTGCTTGCTGAAAAATTCAGAATGCGTAACTGATGTTAGCTTTGTACAGACAGTGCTGAAAACATTGGTTTCAAACTATTCAGATGGAATCAATGAAGTAAAATACTAGTATTCAAATATGCATCTCTATGTATCCTAAATTCAAGATTGTTCAAAATACCAATGGCAGACATTACTTCCTCTATACTTTTACCTTTGTGAAGCAAAATTAGCTGGTCTGACTTCCCTGAATTTCAAGTGCCTAGACAATGAAAATACTCAATAAGTATAAATATCTGAGTGAAAATTACAAGATTGAATCTGTACAACATGGCTCATCTTGACTCCAAAACCTCTTCATGAATTAAAAACACTCTTATATCAACTCAAATAACATATATTTAGCTGAACTTTTCAGTCTCTAGACCAACTTATATCTTTTTTTTTTTTTCTTCCCTTTTTGTCTTTTTTCGTGTCCGGCAACGGATCGCAACCCTCAGTGTCGCGCCCGTACCAGACCGGGACCGGCAACGGGATCGCAACCCTCGGTGTTGCTCCCACACCTCGCTCAGCCAGTGAGCGGGAACCGGTCTGTATGTGGGATCCGAACCCTCGGCGGGAGCGCCACCATGCTCCCAAGCGGTGCACTGTAGCAGTGCGCCACCGGGCCGGCCCAACCAACTTATATCTTAAGAGTTACTCCAACCTTTCTAGTGAAAAATGTCATCATGGTTACACTAAATATACAACTTCAGAAATCCACGAAAGACTTACACATAAATGATGTACATTACATAAGCCAATATATTTTATAGAATAAAAAGAAATGTAGCAAGTGCCTGCCAAAAGAACCTACTACATGGAGATTTGATATCATTACCAAAAACAATTTTCATGGTAAATAGCAAATAGATTTCTTGCTTGAACTAGAATCCATCATTCACCACTAGTCCATAGTTTTGACAAGTCAAAAGGAAACAGTAACTTCCCTGTGACTCTTCCAATCTTATTAAAAACAACAACAAAAACAATAACAGCTCTCTGATATCAAGATAAAGAGCAAGAAATAGATCCATAGTAAACCTGCTTACTTTGTTTAAATCTCACCCTTAATTCAGTTTCAATCTAAAGTGTTCAGTAAAATCCTTGATCCACTGACTCTCTAAGAAAAAGCCAAAGAGAGTTAGGGTTTTTACCTTATACCTATGACTTGTAACATCAAGTACAGATGAAGCTAGAAATCCTGGCTTTAGTTTAGCAAAGCCAAAAGATTGGGCCTGAGAGTTATTATTATACTTAACACCACAAATATTTTTATTTTCCTAAAAACTGTTACTTTTTAAAATAAAAAATATATTAAATACTATACTCTGTACAAAGTATTCTGAATTTAACTAAAAGGCAGAAATATCTGTGACGATTTCCCATTTCTAAGGCAATTCTTATAGAAAACTACCAACACTGATTTAATTATAAATAAAATAGAATATATAGTAATCAAGTTTCTGAAATAATCTCATAGGTTTCATGTTTTCATATAAAAAAGTCTATATACACAGCCCTTGGTCATACAGATATGGGATATACCAAAAAAGAAAAATCGGGGGGCTTTTTCTTCCTATTGATCTTTGTAAGTACTAAGATTCATTACTACGTATAACTTACAGGAAAATCACGAAAATTATAAAATTATAATCATGTCTTAGGAAAAATAACAAACAGTAGGAGAAAAGAGATATTTTTATAGGCTCGTAGCCCTTTTTCCATCATCTGTATTTGGCTACTTTCTTGAATATTAGCTCCTTTTATAGAAGGTGGGCAGACAGAACAGAAACACCTCAACTACTTTTTTTTACAGAATTACTGACTGGATTATTTAAATAACCAAGTTATTCTATTTAACCCATTACCCTGAATAGTTGAGAAGCAATGATGTAAACTGAAATCAACCTCTTCTAGTTTTATTATAAATTTTGGAAGGAAAAATTTTCCTTAAGATTTTAAAGATTAAAAATTCAAAACACAAGTGGGATATACAATAGAAAGTTTAAAAGGTAAGCCACAGCTTACCTTTAGTGCAGAGAATTAATCTGTACTATTTCACTAATGATATTGATTTTAAACTTTCTTTTTACTAAGATTCAATGAGAACCTTTTAAAAATTTATGATTCAAAGGACCAAAGGACCAAGTTACAAAGACAGAAAAAAATAGGAGTCCAATGTTTATTCACTGTAAATAAGCATAATCTACATAAAATTCCAAATGTTCAATAATTAAAATCACAAAGGTGAAAATTATAGTACCAAACTTCAAATAGCTCAATATTAGGAACAACAATATTGCCACTGTGGTATATAGATGAACTTCATTATTCATTATTGGACATTTATGCAAGGGGTTATCCCTTTAAAAAAAAACAAAATATTTTTCTGTAAAGCTCATTATTAATACATATCTATTTACTTGCAATATAAGGTACTTTAAAAACAGTACATTTAGCTTCAAAGTTAACAGATTTATTCTTTGCACTTTTATTTTTAGCATTAGGTCATTATGAGTATTTATAATTTTGAAAAAGAAGCCTCTTTTATTACCACTTGGACAACTTTGACATCTAGTCTGCCAATTATTGAAAAATATTCAATTAGATCAAATATTATTTTAAAAAGAGAAAACTACTCAGTGTGATTTAATGCAACAGGTATACAAAAAACCAAATTAAAACAGATTGAAAATAAGGACAAAATTAAAATTTTAGAGGTTGTCTTAATAATCAATATTAACAATGAATAAACTAGGTAATACAAAATCATAACATGATATTAAACAATTTCAATGGAAATAATGCAAAGCCCAAGTTATTAAGACAGCATTTAAAAAAATTTATACTTAAAAAGCACAAGACTATGCTCAAGTGGGTTTTTCCCCTGAAAATAAATAAGACTTCTAAAATGTTATATGCTGACAATTTAAATGGCCAAGGAAACTTGTCAAGTAGATTTATTGAAATATATAAAGTATACTTCTTTAAAATCCAAAGCAAAAATTTTTAAAAAGCAAATTTAAATGCACCACTAGAACTTTATAATTTAATTAGATTTGTTTAAACCAAACCAGTTATGTGACAACTCATAATTACTAAAGTCTCTTGATGAAAGTGAATACCACAATTTCTAAGGGGATAATATCACCCCCCCATTTTTAAGGAAACTCACTAACGTATCAAAGTTAAAGAAAAAAATAGAGACAGAGAGAGAGAGAGAGAGAGAGAAAGGAAATTAATCACACGATCAACTCAGACAACAGCTTTTAGGAAAGGGGGAAAGAGTATGTTGGCAGGTGTCTGCAAGGACGTAGATAATACAATGGAATCAGTTTTCATTCTGCAGAACAACCATGAGACTTCCTGCAATGTCAGCTCCAAGCATACACTGAGGGACTCCAGAAAATGCTCATTGATCATGCAGCACTTTATAATGCGCATAGGCTTTTTTCTCCTGCTAACCCCGCCTAGCTTCTTTTTCCAGCTTCTTCTCCCAAGCCCTCTCCCCATATGATTTCTTCCTGAAGACAATGAAATAGTTAATAAATTATCTTAACAGTCTAAGTATTAGGAATACCACTCACCACCATAAAGCCTCTTTATCTGAATTAGCCAGTTTTTTTCCTAATGAGGAAAAAATAAAATCTTACAACCCTGCAGATAAGAAAACAGAATTTTAATATCTATACCTATCAATACAAATTTTGATAGTATACTATACCCAAGGCCAAAATCAATTATAGTTTCACTTTGACATGTATTTCCTTGAACTGATTTATACTTAAATAGGTACTTATAAAACTGATACAGCCAGAAAAAAAAGAAAATATAATTTAAAATTCTCATGACTCAAATTACAGAAATCTTTACTGATAGCTCTCTGGCATTAGTGCCCTAAATTTTAGGAATTTTTTATTTTTAATTTAATAAGTTATTTCATAATAATCAAAGTCACATGAAAAATCTAGGACCAGACAGTACCAGCTAAATTAAGGAATTAGACTGACAGATAAGCTTAGTTTTACCCTAAAATAGCCAGCTGTTTTTAATAGTTAACTGTTAGCAAAGCTTTAGGCTTACATATGTAAATGAATTCTAAGACATATGATACTAAACCTACTCAAAGCTGCTTTGCAGACCCCACCTTCTACTGAGTTAATCTAAAGGTCACCACCAGCACAAGGCTTTTTATTAAGCCTGACCTCCCTTTTTTCCCCTACCAAACATAATGCATCTATAATTTATGAAACATGAGTTTAAACAAAATAATTCTAGACTTCTTCATGTGAACCAAACTGACACATTCTCACACGGAATAAGGTCTGACGGTGTCTTGCTTTTATGCTCTGTTTGCTCTCTCCTCTAATCAATTCATCTGTAAAATAATTCCAGCAGATTACCATTTCTTTGTTCAGAATTCAACTTTCATTTCATTTACAAACCTAGCCCTACCTCAAGAATGTCTTCTAGAACATATGCTTCCATTTCAGCTGCTGTCTCCACCATGTTTTATCAAACTGCCATGTTTCTTACTGCACTATGATTAGATCATTGCCAGCAGGAACACTCCTCTGTGTCAGCAAGGGAACAGGAAATGGAATGTTCTATTACATGCCTAAAGCAGCTTAGCTGTTCACTAGCCAGGCATCTACCAAAGAGCAGGGGGTGACTCACTGTGTATTTTTTAAAGAAACAGAAGCTCTATTCCAAAGTAAACTTTTGTCAAGTGATTTCAACAGACAAAATAAAGTCTCTTATTTTACCATTTCGAATTTTAAAATCCTAAAATTTCAAAAAATAAATAATTATCTATTTTTTAAAAAGCTATTTAACACGTTTGGCTTCCTGGTTGAACAAAAGAGCTTGAAGGGGGTTACGCGGCAATTTATCCTTAGTAAAGCGTTGTAGTGAGATTAATGGCTGTATTAAAGACGCAAAGGGGGAGGCAAGATAATGCAAAGTTAGGAATTTGTTACATCAGGTAAATGGATTATATAATATACACACTTTGTTGAATGGAGAGTGCCAAAAATAATTATCCTAATGTAGACTTTTTTAATGATAAACTGGTTTTCTATAAACTAATCTGTTTATAAAATAACCACAAAAATAAGATTAACATTCAAATGATCTACGATTACTGAAGCAAGAAGTAACATACCATTGTATATTCACTTTCTAGTAGTATCTTTAACTTCACTTACTAACCAAAGAAATTGCCTGTTTTTTTTCCCTTATTATAAATACTATAAGAGACTAAAATATTCCAGATTAATCAAATTCAAAGATCTATATCTGGATCATCAAACACCAAATAAAGTGAGCAACTGACAATAGAGCCAATTTATATTATATTCATTACTGTAATTGATCCTCGGTTTAATAAAACTTGTTAGATGGTCCAATTTCTTCCTCATGCAATCTTGAATATGAAAAATGCACTGGAAAAGGAAAAATGTTTTATGTCTGTGGCATTAATAAAATTACCCCGTACTTGCAGGAGTACTATACAAACAACTTGAAGTGATCCCTCAATGTGCAGATTTATTAATCTAATAGTTGTAAGGGGAAGTTCCCCTAGTCTAAATTTTCTTAACCTAACTAAAGGAAATGAATTTTTAAGTTAAAAGGAAAGGAGGAAAAAATGGAGGACAGAGTTAATAAATATATTAACTCATGTGTCCAAATCTAAACTGAGAAAAGTGACACTGTGAATGGCATTGCCTGTAATATCTTTTCAAAGTAATGCCATGTTTTAGTGGAAAGAAATTTTGGAATTCTCTTGGGTCCAAGTTTACTAATCTATAAAATTAGGTAATATTCATTCAACTTGGATTATCTATTATATATCAGAAACAGTTCTAGGTGCATTCAACTGGACAGATAAGGTTACTTCTTAATAGGTTTACATGAAGATTAAATGAGATAAAGTACCTATTATACCACTTCTGATATCTAGGAAGCACCCTTACTGTGCCAGGCAATGTGAGTGTGTTTGTTTTTTAAATAAACATATTATTTAACCCTCATAACAACCCAGCTATGTGACAATCATTTAAAATAATATTAGTGAAGTATTTTGTGCTTACTATATACCATTTAAAATCCTTTATATATATTAACTTATTTTATCTTCACAATAATCCTAAAAGATGCCATTATTATACCTATTTTACATACATGGAAACTGGAGCACAGAGATCAAGCAGCTTGCCCAATTATTCTCAGCTAAGCTAATTAAGTTGAGGAGCTAAAATGTGAACCCAGGCAGTTGGCTCCAAAGTCTATACTCAGAACCATCCACTATACTTCCTCCAGGTGATATTATTCTCATTTCACAGATGAGGAAACCAAGCATCAGGGCATGACACAGTTATATAGCAGAGTCAAATCTAGATTCAAATCGAGAATTTTCTTTTTTTTTTTTCCCCTTTTTGTCTTTTTTCGTGACCGGCAACGGATCGCAACCCTCAGTGTCGCGCCCGTACCGGACCGGGACCAGCAACAGGATCGTAACCCTCGGTGTTGCACCCACACCTCGCTCAGCCAGTGAGCAGGAACCAGTCTGTATGTGGGATCCGAACCCTCGGCGGGAGCGCCGCCGCACTCCCAAGCGGCGCACTGTAGCAGTGCGCCACCGGGCTGGCCCTAAATCGAGAATTTTCTGACACCAAATGCTATGTGGAATTAATGGCAAACAAATGATATCATAAATTAAGGATTCATGATTAATGTTTTCCCTTAGATCATACCTACTGTTTACATTTATATACAGGTATGCCTGGCATTTGGAGGCTTCTCAAACAAGACAATTTCCATTGAGACGTGTCTTAAAGAGGAACTAGCAGACTGGCTTTTATTATTTCCTGCTTTCTAAGTTAATTCTATCTTACAAATAAATGCTTCATCCTTAGACTTAATAGGTCTTCAACAAGATTTCTCTTTCTCAAACCTTCCTCCAATGTAAGCAAGCAAACATATGTTTGAATTCAATGAACTTATATGTTGGAGCTCTCTTCTTTCCCATTAAAAAGAGGGCTTTCCGGGGCCGGCCCGGTGGCGCACTGCTACAGTGCGTCACTTGGGAGCGCGGCGGCGCTCCCGCCGAGGGTTCGGATCCCACATACAGACCGGCCGCTCACTGGCTGAGCAAGGTGCGGGAGCAACACCGAGGGTTGCAATCCCGTTGCCGGTCCCGGTCCGGTCTGGGCGCAACACTGAGGGTTGCAATCCGATGCCGGTCACAAAAAAAGACAAAAAGGAAAAAAAAAAGGGGGGGGGGGGGGGGGCTTTCCAAATCCTTTATCTGCTAAGAAACTAGCCCCGTAAGACTTAAGTTAATGAAACCATTTAATCTT
>NW_007726898.1:124424-154874 GCF_000696425.1 Galeopterus variegatus | reverse complement strand
AAAGAAAGAAAGAAAAAAAAAAAGAGAAGGGAGGAGGGGGGGGGGGGGGGGGGGGGGCTTTCCAAATCCTTTATCTGCTAAGAAACTAGCCCCGTAAGACTCAAGTTAATGAAACCATTTAATCTTCCTTTTCCTCCCTTCTGTTCCAGGATTATGGGGTGCTTCTCTTACGTTTTCTGACACATCCTGTTAAGTTTTTATTAATAAATATGCGATTCCGGCTTTCCTAAAGAATTATGGATGTTTATATACCATTTATCATCTGTCTCCTTTACAGACCAGAAGCTTGATGAAAGCAGGCAACACTTTCTTCACCCATGCATACCCAGAGACAGCACAGTCTCCGGCATAAAGCAGGCACTTACATATTTTTTGATTAAATAAACAAATGTGCAAATAGAAGAATCATCTGCTATTCAGCAATGCATCCTAATCCTTTTAAAATTACTGTTACCACTATTAATAATATCTGATGACAAAAATATTTGTTCTTTGACTATATCTTTAGGTCACTGAAATAAGATACTGAAAGTACTCAATATAAACAGAATCTAAATTTTAGAATTTCTGTAATTCTTTGTTACATAGCGAGATAATTATTTTCTCCATAATTTTGTTTTCTAGTCTTTTTTGTTAATATGATGATCTTATGCCACAGCAGGATACTCTGGGCAAGAGGATGTGAAAAGATATTCATACTCATCTATCTAAAGACTAATCATCCCAAAAGTGAGCCAGCCACCTTCCAGTTCCACCTCATTTTATAGGCAAAAAAACTTGTCTTCCCATTTGTCTAAAATAGATTTCAGTAGCACAAGACCTTTCATTTTCTGCCCATGTCAAAAGTATTAAAGTGTAAACAGTAGATAACACTAAGCTATGCAAACAAATGTAAACCAACACACAAAAATAAATAAAACCATAAAAGAAAATACTGACTGAAATGAAATTCGAATGTCCAAAGTGAACAGAGAAGCCTGTCATAAAAAAGAGGGAAAAGGATAGAAGCTCAATAAACACCGAGATTGGATGAAGGAATCTTCCAAATTGTACAATTTTATTTAGGACCAGCACTGGTTTCCCCGAACGAGAAAAAGGAAAAAAAAAAAAAATATGTACAAATGTGCTTACGAACAAACAACCCTATTTTGCATGACTTAACACTTTGTTGATGTTTGTTCCCCTCACATAAAACTTTTTTTTTTTAATCAAAAATCTCTTGTAAAGTTTTGTTCCCATCAAATATTTTTTTTCTATTTAGGGAATGGTGAGACTTCAAAATCCACATTTTCAAACAAAACAAGGGTAGATAATTGGTGATAGGACAAATGTAATGATTTCACTCACCCACATAAAAACAAACTACTAGAAAAAAAATCTGAAACAATTTCACTTCTTAAAATGTATGAAATTTAATCATTACTTTATAATATCTCTATTTTTCTCTTTTCTACTGTGTAAGTTGTAGTTTAGCAGTAAGTATGAAACCCAAGTGTGAAATAGCCTAAACCAAACATAAATGAAAGGCAGATATTAAAGACTTAAATAGATTTTAAATTAAAAGGCTAATAAAACCTGGTAAAATTTCTGAAAGCCCATGTATTATTAAAACAACAACACATCCCCCCACGATTTTCCCTTATATTTCTCCTAAACCAGGAAAATTTATGCTATAAAATAAGTGAGGTTCTAGAATGTATGTTTAATGTAGCACAGTAATATTATTTTCATTACAACTACAAATTATTTTCTTTTTTTTAACTCTGTTTTTTATCTATAAAGTAATATATATACATGGAAAACATGCTCAGTACAAAAAAAGAATGCGGGGAAAAGTAAACCTAACTTTCACCAACTCCTTGGAGAAACAACTAGTTAGTGTTTTCTTCCAGAAATAACCTACACATTTCAAGCATATCTCAGTGTAAGATTATTTTTTATACAAGATTAGAAGCATATTAGGCATACTGTTCTGTATCATTTTTAAAAATTTAATACCCCATGATAATTGTTTCAGATTAGCACATGTAGATCTATCTCTCTCATTTTTGACAGCTGTTCAAATTTTCACTGAAAAATTATACTATAATGTATTTAATCAGTCCACTATTGATAGGCATTTATGTTGTTTCTAACATTTCATAATGCTGCAATGAACATACTCAGGCATACATACTCTGTACATAACTATACAGTAAATTTCTTGATGGGTATACATATTTAAAATTTTAATAGTTGTTACCAAATTTCCCTCTTAAAACGTTGAACTAATTTATACTGACAGTGAATGAGGACTGCCTGCCTCCCTATAAAGTATTAATGACACAAATCTACTAAAAAATAAAAATCTGAAATCAGCATTACTTTTAAAACATGTATCCAGACTTATCCTTAATTCCTTATCATTTCCATTTCTCAAGAAATCTCAAATCAAAGTTATACCTCTTCTCATCTAATTTCTGTCCCTTATCTAAAAAATCATATTATTTATTCTCTGACAAAGAACTTCAACTGATTAATGTAAAAAATATGCCACATTGCGAAATCTATCTATATATATGTAGTTAGAGAAGAAAGAAGAATAGTAAGTCAAATAATCTACCCTTTAAAAATAAAATCCTAGTTCTGCTAAAATACGAATTCTATGCAAGGTTTAATGGGTTCTTTAACTTGGGAGTAAGATGTGAATAAATGTTTCTGCCAGAATTTAGTATTCTAAAACTCCAGAATTCTTTGGGAAATATTTGGGTATATTTTCACTAAATAATTAATAAAATATTGCTGGAGCATGTATTTCTTTGCCTTCTATATTTACTTTCAAATTAGTCATTTTTAAAGCATGAAATTCTAAAGTAATCCTTCCATCATTATTTATAAAAATCTAACGTATACTAAGAAAATACAGCCACACATAAAGTTTTTATTAACGCAAAGAACATTAAACAGTTTCTGAGTTTCCTGACATACATCCCAATTCTAATTTTGATAATATTTAAAAATAAGAATCATTAAACCTTCACCAGAACCTCCAAATTAAGACAGTTGGATACAATTCTAGATAAGTTGAGAAATATCTAAAAGGTTTAGGTAACAAAGGATTAAGTTAAAGACTTAAAGCTGTAATCTAGTAAATATGAGGATGGGTACATACTATTTTATAATATTAATTTTAAATACTTAAAATTATATTTTACTTGCTTAAATAAAATATTTTTCAAGGCTAATACCATAAAAATCCTAGACCTTTTTTTGGAAGATTATCATTAGCATACTGATTATTCATTTATACATTTACTGAGTGCTTACTAGGTGGCAGGCCTTATATAGGATACTGGATATAGAATGACAAATAAAAATAATGCACCTGCAAGAGTCTATAATCTAGACAAACACTATCCTAATTCTTGGCAAAGTTTAACATGAAATCTTCATCGATCTTTTCCCTCTTCTGATTCATTATTGTCTCTTTCAATTCTTCTGTAATCCAGTTAATAAATAATATCTGAAATTCAACTTAGAACAGTACAGAAGAGAATTCTTATATTTAAATATAAAAGACTTCATCCAGGGCCGGCCCGGTGGCGCACTGCTACAGTGCGCCACTTGGGAAGCGCGGTGGCGCTCCCGCCGAGGGTTCGGATCCCACATACAGACCGGCCGCTCACTGGCTGAGCGAGGTGCGGGAGCAACACTGAGGGTTGCGATCCCGTAGCCGGTCCCAGTCCGGTACGGGCGCGACACTGAGGGTTGTGATCCGTTGCCAGGCACAAAAAAAGACAAAAAGGAAAAAAAAAAAAAAAAAGATTTCATCCAGATGTATCCTATGTACAGAAGGGGATACAAGCACAGTCTTGTCCAAATATAAGTAACATACCAAGCGTAGTATGAAACAAAGCATTTGGTCCCTCTTTTCATATCTCCAAGTAACAGTTGTGTCTGTTTGTTGTTTCTACCCACAGTGGATAACACCATGAATTCATTCATTTTCCAGTATTTCACAATAGGTTCTGTGTATACAAAACTGATAAAATATTTATTGTCCTTAGGTCAAATTCACTCCCTAAATTTGTACAATATTTTCAAATAAAAATAAAGTACATGCATAACAGAAATTACTTATTTCAATTATTTTTGTTTTCATATAGGCTAAATACACTGATGACACTGCACTCTCAATCTGGTCAGCAACACATTAAATGTCCTCTGCTCCAAAACGAGAATGTACCTACCCTCCCCCGCCCCCCAAAATACACACACACATAAGTGGTGTGGCCTAAATATAAAAATAAAAACTACAAGAAAAAGCTTAAATCCAAAGCCAATTTTTTTACAGTCACCAATTTCTAGACTCTGGGGGACTAAAGAAACAGCTCCAGGTAATGCAAGACACTATCAAAGACATGGAGAATAATTGGGATGTAAAAACTACACAAGTAACCATAGAATCCCATTGCTGTCACTGGCTCTCCTCCTCTGGTTCTTTGATGGTCTGGGGTCCCTAACAACAAGCTCCAATCAGTTTGATCTCAAGATATCTGTTACCACTCTGCTATTTCTAGCCTAACCTATTCATAAAA
Organism: Galeopterus variegatus; assembly: GCF_000696425.1. NCBI lineage: Eukaryota > Metazoa > Chordata > Mammalia > Dermoptera > Cynocephalidae > Galeopterus > Galeopterus variegatus. Next base: position 150,297 of record NW_007726898.1, on the reverse strand, counting down.
AAACCTTGAATGGTTTGCCTGCAAGCAATTATATCAAGTATCAAAAGACTACTCTTTCAAACTCATTCAATCTATTACAAAATGTATTATATTACATTGTTTCTATCCACCAAGGGCAAAGACAGAAATTGCAAAATGGGGAACCATTTCCTCTTCCACTTACCCAATCCTGACCATAAATAGAGGATCCTGAGGGGTCTTCACATAAAATGAACACCAAAGCATGACTGTGACATTCCAAAGTTCCCAAGGTGGACATACAGATTGGCCTCCATCACTACCCTCACACATATATACATAAAGAAATACTGATCTCATTCAATAGAACTGTGAACTACTTCTTTGGTTGTCATGAGAATATCTCATACCACAGCTATGTAATATCTCATACCACAGCTAAGTAATGTTACAATTACTTTTAACTTTTCTAGCAAATTTCAGATATCCAGTTACTATCAAATCTCCAAGAAAAACTAATAAAACATAAAAAAACAGAAGGCAATATTTACCAACCTTCGTGTAACTGATATCTCACTAGTAGCATGCTTTAGAATCAAATTTAGTACACATTTGTATCTTTCAACTCTTCCATCACCAATTGCTTATTAGAGTTAAGGATTTTTAGAAAGCCTATCAACTCCCAACCTCTTCAAGAACATATATGCTAATTTCTTTCAGCAAAAGTAGTTAATATTGTTTAGACACAGAATAACAGCTTACAAAATGTTTAAAAGCATAACTGAACTGCCAAACATAATATCTGTTTACATGATAGTTGTTTTTATATGCTTGAGGAAACTGTGCCCCTCTTATACATAGATTTCACGATCTCCAGTAAAATGCTTAGTTTTAAAAGTATTTCTCCTAATTATTTTATGGATATACATTTGCATACCTTGATTTTTCAGCACTCCAGCTCATGTAGAAAACTATGTACAATTCAAGTAGAGGAATTATAGATAGTATAACTAGATGGTCTTTTACAATTTACACTTTCAATCCTTAAAGGCGTATAATACCATAATATTATACATATTTTAAAAGCAAATCTGAAAAACATACAATTAGTAATCTGCTTCTCAAAAGATGATGTTCCTGATCTAAAACTCTTTTCAAAGAACATGTTGCCTATGCACAGCATGAACAGGATGCCAGCTGATTTTAAATTGAAGTGACATCAAAATAGGATTAATTCTTTCATTCAACAAATATGTGTCCCCAGTAAAGATGGGAGGGCTAGGTGCATAAGATCAGTCCTTGGAAGGAAGGAGAAAAAAGGCAATTTCTATTTGCATCTTCCTTCATCCAACTCTTCCAGAAGACACACCCTGCCTCCAGAGGTTGTGGCTCTCCTTGATCACAACTTCCATCTTAATTAAGGACAAACCAGGTTTCTAATCCTGGTCTTTAGTATATCAGAGAAAATGCCATGTTATTTAGAGGTACGGGAGGACTCAGAATTTACCTGTATTTCCAAATTTTTCACAATAAACATTTAAAAAAGAGCTTCCTGTCAGATTTCATGGAAAAAACTCAGGAATTAACACTCAAAATCAAGAGTGCGAGCCAGTCAAGAAATAATTATGCATCCTACATAAAAACAGTCACGTTTATATTCTATGCAACTTTCTAATTTCCTGGAATTAATCTGTATGTATCCTTTATTTCTACCTTCTAGAAAGCATGTGGCCCTGAAATGTATTTGCTTTGTAAACAGCAGTATTATTATCTAACTAGGTAGATGCAACACATCTGCAATGTTTTTAATATTATAAATATGATGCATGCACTTTGGGGTTTTTAAAAATTCAAAGGTTACAAAGGCACAAGACGAACAAGAAGTCTTTTTTGTTGACCTCCTGCATCAAAACGGCAATACACTCTTACACTATTTATAGATTTCTAGTGCAGCTACCAATTTAATTTTAATGCCACTTTGCTTCTGCTTCTTGATTCACCAATTTTATGTCTTTGCTATCTTATCTACCAACTGTCCAGTGAAAAAGTGAGCTTTGACCCTTCCTTTGTTGCCCTCCATTTCCTAATTTGATAGTTTACATTATTTTTATAAATGTTTATAACATTCTCCTCCATAACCATAATTAAGCCTATTCTCTATATTTTCTAGGTTAGTTCTAAAAACTAAAACTAAATTAAGTACATTTATAATGTCATTAGGTAAATACTAGTCCTGAAGGAAATGTAATTTTATTGTTTTTGTTTTTGGTGGATGGCCAGTAGAGGGATGGAACACTGGACCTTGGTGTTAACGAGTACTACACTACACTCTAACCAGGAAATGTAATTTTATGTCATTTAGACATTACTGGTTGAAGGAGAATTGTTCATGTATTCCAAACTAATAAAACTCTTGAATTTCCTTCTAGCTTTCTTCAGTTTCCTTCCATCCCACTCCCAACACCACCAGCACATCTTCTATTTTGAATTATCTTTTTCACTGTGCTATAGTATCTCAAATATTTTCATATAGGGTATATAATTTTTACAACTGTAAAAAATGTATTTGTCCTCACAACAGTGTGAGGGTATAAAAAATTTAGGCCCAAATCTATTTTCCCTCGAATAGGAAAGTCACTGCTCCACTGTCTTCAAGCATTCAGCATGGTTGCTAAGAATTCAGTTGTTTGAATTTCCATACCTTATTCCCTCTTTCTGGCAGTAATTTTGGGATTTTCTTTTTATCTTTAGAGTTCTGAAATTTTACCAGATGTGTCTAGGTGTGGATCTTTTTCCACTTCATCCTACTTGGGACCAGATGAACTCTTTCAATCTGAAAATTCCTCATCTTTCTCCAGCTCAGGAAATTTTCTTCATTTCTTTCATTATTTTCTCCTTCCCATGGTACCTGACCTCTGCTTTTAGAACGCATATTTATGAACACAAAAACTTTGTGATGTATTTTCCACACTTCTTAAATTTTCTTTCAATTTTTCCAGATTTTTTTTTTTTGGCTTTATATATGCAGATAGTGCCTCCTTTTAATTTCAAATCGACAACTCAGTCTTCATTCATGCTAAATTATTATTTAGCCCATCCATTAAAATTTTTCTTTACAATTTTCAAAAACTTCTCTGGTTCTCTGCCCCCTTTTCAAAACTGCAGCTATGATAATCATTGCAACGTATTCTTAAATCTTAAATAACAATTACATTTTTCTTTGATGTTTTCTTCTGAATTATATTGAAAGTCAGTTGTCCTTTTATTCGTCTTTATCCTCTTCCATCCTCTTGATTCTCAATTATCTGGTTAGTTCTCTGTTCACAGTGGCAAATGAAAGATTACTTTAGAGACTAGAGAGAGTGTGGGCTTTCTCTGAGTTTGCTCAGGTTTGTTTTCACAAGTGGATTCTCCCTTAAATGCAAAAGCAGTACTATTTAAGCAGGTAAGGCATACTGACAAGCAGGCATCCCAGAAAGGTACCTAGATAGGAAATCAAGCTTGCTGGGAACAGACAACACTGCTTTTCACTGGAGTGTTACATTTTAGTGCTTCTACTGCTCTCTCAAGTCCCAGCAACTCAGTGGATATCCTACTGAACTGCTGGCTTAATTTCTTAAGAGAACATTTCTTAAACTTCAGGCCTGAGGGCAGGTACCACTGCCATCAGAGCAGTTTAGGCTAGAGAAAGGGCAGGAAGTAGGCCCAAACGAACCAGCATTTTGGAAAATGATTGTTTACAAAATTCCTGATTATTACCCAACTGCTCACTACTGTTCTTTGAATTTTTGACACCAAGCTTGGAGCCATTCTGAGGTTCCCCTGGGAAAACCTGAGCTTACCTCTGGTATCTTGGGTTCCAGTTTCCTCTGCGATTTTGCTGTCAATCCAATTCCGTGAACTTTCTATCTTCTTCAAAATTTCTGGTCCTCTGATGGTACCTGCAGTGGACTGTGAACTGTAATTTTACTGTTCAACATGCTTTCTCCCTGCCCCCTTTTCCTAATAACATCATCCCTCTTTTTTTGTGGGGAACACAGTCCATGTGGTTTGAATAGAGGTGATTCCTCCCAGCCAGCCACCACAGGGGTGGCCACTTGACCCAGGTCTGGCCAGAATATGCCATCCTTTGACTGTCAACTGTTTTTGCCTAGCTGAAAACAAAGCTAATAAAGAGAAAAAGACAGACCAAAAAATGTTGAGAAACAGTATTGATGACATTATTCAGGTTTGGATCTATCCATGTGCCTAAGTTGAATCCCCTCACCTGCCTCCCAACACACACATAGGTACACATTAAAGTTATAGTTAATGCTTTTTTTCTTCGCTCCTCTTTATATGGTATTTTGAGTAATATAACAACATCTGGTCCTGCTTTCCAGAAATATGGTTTAATTCAATCTTTAAACAATATTGGTGGGACATTGAAAAGAAAGAAAGTTAATGAAATGTGCTAGATCCACCATATTTAAAAGAAAAGTTTGGTCAATAACTATAAAATAAGCCTGAAGAAATAAAGTTATAGTTTTATAGTTTGTTAAACATATAATGAGGAAATAGCTGTAAACTTTATTAAGTACCACTTATCTTTTCCACATGACACCTTTCACCCCTCTAGAGGAAAAAAAATAAATAAAGCAGATATAAAAACCCATTATGTCTTAACTAATTTTTTTCCCTGAGTCAAGATTACAACAGTTTCAGAAAGAAAAAGAAGGAAGGAGGGAAGGTTGGTAGTGATTTAAAATTTTCTTAACTTTAAAATTTTCCAAAAAACACTCTGAATGCGTATATGGTAGCAACATCTCAAAGAAAAATTCTGTAGCTATTGGTGTGATTTTGGGGGATAGAGATAGGGAAAGAGTTGCTTATTTTTTTTATTTCAGATGTGATAAAAAGCACAGAGGGTCACTGAATTCCTCAATGGATAAAAAGATGAAATACAGTACTCTTGACCTAAGGTTTATAACATAGAACTACGCCTCAATAACTTTATAACCTCCTGAAACAATTTGCAAAATGCTGTTTTATGTATTCGAGTACGTTTTGGAGGGAAAATAGGTCTATGGTTTTCATCAGAATCTAACTAAAGTCCATGACCTAAAAAAGGTAAAGAAAATTGCTCCTGACTGAAAAAGAACAATAACTTCATTCCAAAATAGTATGCAAGAATTAAATCCAGAGAATTATCAAAATAAGTAATGAGTATCTCCAACATGTATAGCAGTGTAGTGTGCTATATATGCAGATTATCACTATTCTTACCCCACTCAAAAGAAATTAGCCACAACATGGATAAGAAAATGAGGTTAAGTGTCAACTTTCCCAAAATCACATAGTACTACTAAAGCAGGATTCAAAAGCAAGTTGCCAATTAGATTTCAAACTCTTTCCATACCACGCTTTTTCCAGGAGAAATACTGGTAAGAAAAGAAATACAAAGGCAATGGGTTATTTCAGAATGAAATGTAATTTTTCGTCAGGCACAGAAATTGTGAAATACTTACATGCCTGGGGTTTAATGAAATTGGAATCTGACTCTTCTTCCTAATTGCCCTTTGATTAAGATTTCCAGAAAAACTTCTGCTTACGGTAGTGAGGTCAGAAGGACCTTGGTATTTGAGTAAGATATATGAATCTTAACATTCTAGGTTGCCTAAGCCAATGAATGGGTCCTCTTGCCAAGCAAAGTTGTTCTTAGGGATTTCATGGGATAACAACAGAGTGGCTCATGCACAGAAGACAAAAAGCCGCAATAACCAAGTCTGTATTTTTTATGTCTTGGCATAAAAGATAATAGAATCTTGTGATAAGGCAAAAGCAGTTAAGAACTTCCTCATATGAAAAGACCTCCCACACACTAAAGCATATTCACAACCTAAATCATATTATAGTACTTGAGCCGGTTAAGAGAAGTCAGATACTGCAGTCTGGGTTGCAGCCAGAAAGGTGGACTGAGTGGTGGAGTGGATCTTGGACTGTGAGGTAGTTATGTGGAGGCAGAGTAAGAAAAGAAAAAAAGGATGGGTACAAGTGAAATAACAGTCCACAAAGCAAGTTAGAGATATGTTTTAAAGGTTCTGAGATTGAGAAAACAGCAAGATCAAATCTTTGCCTTGATAGTTTGCCATTTTATCTAGAACCTTAGTATTATCTGCTGAGCCTACAGCAGAGAAGCCATAGGAATATAGTTTGCCTTTTCATTCCAAAAAAAGGAGATAAAAGAATCAGAAAAGCAAGTGCATTTCCCATACTCTTATCTCTCCTTTATTAACAGTAAGATAAAGCACTAAAAATTTTAAAGTTCTGTGGGAATTTATAAACACATTCTACTTAAATTCTAAAGATCCAACAAATCCTGAATAAATCCTAAAAGGGCATCTAACCCAAACAACTATCATTTGTGAAGTCTTCATTACAGAAATCCACCCCCTTAGCCTATGCTAATATTGGCTCCACCTAAAATAATTAACCCACATGCACAATTACAACTGAACAGTTTTACTGGCAATCATAAATTCTATCGAATAATCAAATTAAATGACTTTGGAAAAGAAAAATAAAAGAGATTTTTCTAAATTTTTTTTTTAATGGCCAACCATCTAGTCAGTAACCTCATTTTCACATGCTCTCTATTCTTATTAGGTGCAGCAGGGTCTAAAACTGCATTCTTCCACCTTCATAATTTGAGCACTTACTATGTATTTTGATTTGATGTTTCAGAAATGGTGAATAGCATAACGATTAACTCACAATCTATGAAATCCATCTCAATATCAATCATGTGAATTTTCCCAAGATGGGGATTAGGGAAACAGAGATGAACTAAAACAGAGCAATTTTACAAAGCTACTTTTGGAGGGAGGGGTGGAGGGGTGCTCCCTAACTCTCCCCTGGTTAACCTAGTGTTCTAACCAATTCCTAAATGTTCCGGTACTACTACTAGATATGTAGTAACCTAGGGGTAGGTCACTAAACACAAATTAGAGTTAAGATATCATTCACAGAGCTCTGTAAAGGAACCTAGATGCAAGATGGAATGAACTAGTGAGCTCTACAATTTATACAAAAAATATTTCTTAGGCTATGACTAGGGAGGCCATAAAAGGGTAGTAAAGAGGCAGTGGAGCATGGGGGTTAAGAAAGCAGACTTTGATGTGAGACTGTCTATGTTTATACTCCATTGCCATCATCTAATGTGACCTTGCATAAGTTACTAATTGTCTTAATTTTTTTCAGCTACAAAATGTGAATAATATTATCTACCTCCTAGGAGTTGTGAAGATTAAATGAGATAATGTACAAAAAGCAATCAGAACTGTGCTGGCACACAGTAAGCACTCACTAAACTATTATTGGGGTTATATTTACTCATTGTGCTAGGTGTTATGAACCCCTTCAGAAAAGATATTTGATTTGGCCCTTTATGGATAAAGCAGACAACAAAGAGGCATCCAGAGAGAAAAGATATAAATAGGGCTTGAAAGCTGACATTTGACCTATATCAGATCCTATATCACTGTAAAACCACTAGAGTTTAAAAAATATGGTGTTGACACACATAATAAAATGACAGTTACAAAAACACCCATGTACCTTTGGTCTAGCACTTTCACCACTGGAATACATGCTATCATAATAAAGAAACACATACACAAAGACTATGAAATAGCTAAGCCAACTGATTAACTATTTGGAAATACAAAATTAAGTTTCCATCTCCCTCCATGAATCCATATAAATTTGAAATAAATAAATTGCATGTAAAAAACAAGAGGCACAATAGCCAAGAGTTGGAAGCAACCCAAACGTCTATCAACTGATGAAAGGATAAACAAAATGTGATATGTACATAAAATGGAATATTATTTAGCCTTAAAAAGGAAGGAAATCCTGTCACATGCTACAACTTGAACTAACACCTTGAGAACATTATGATAACTGAAAAAAGACAGTCACAAAAAGACAAATTCTGTATGATTCCACTTATATAAGGTACCTAAAGTAGAAAAATTCATAGAAACAGAAGGAGAATGGTGGTTGTAAGGGGCTGGGGAAAGGGAGAAATGTGGAGTTTTTCAATGGGTAGAGTTTCAGTTTTGCAAGATAAAAGAGTTCTGGAGATCTGTTGCACAACAATGTGAATATATTTAACACTACTTAATTATACACTTAAAAATGCTTAAGATGGTAAATTTTACGTTGTGTTGTTTACCACAATTAAAAAAATTTTCAAGTTACTATAAAATATTAGAGCTATGCACAAAATTACTTAAGCCACTAACTTACTAAACTATAGAGATAAAAATAAAGCACAAGATCAAATTCCTTTCTAATATCTTAGAGGCAAATATGGTTAAAAACAAGACTGATATAAGAATGAAAATATTTATAGTTTCTCCCAATGAATTTGAAAAATCTAACATGAAATAATCTTCACAGAAAAATATAAATAAAAATGTTAATGAAATCAAATCCCACAGTGCATTAAAATACTACATTATACCAAGTATTTCAAACAGTTTAATATTAGGAAACCTGTGATTGCAATTTACCATATAAACAGATTGAGGGGGTTGAGAAAGAAATAATCATTTCAACAGATGCCAAAAATGCATTTGAAAAAATTTAGAATATTATTTCTGATAAAACTTAGTGAGCTAAGACAAAGAGATATACTAAATTGATAAAGGATATTTTCATTATACTTAAGAATAACACAACAGCATTCCCATCAAAAGAAGGGAAAGACAAGGATAGCCTCTATTACCATTGACTTTCAACATTTTGGGGACATTCAAAGCTAATGAAATAAAAACAAACACAGGGTATAAATACTGAAAAAGAACTGATAAGAAACCAAGTAATTTATTGGGGTCAATATGACAGTTTAGTCAGAAAATTCAACAGAATAAACTGACTTAATATAAGAGTACAGTTTAGTGGCCACATACCAGATCAAAATATTCAAATCAATAGAAACCTATACTCCAACAATAACTAATTAGAAAGTGTAATAGTAGAAAAAATACCACTCACAATTGCAATAAGAACTATAAAATAGCCTGCAATAAATTCTGCAAGAAATGTGCAAAAACCTATACAAAAACTATAAAATTTTATTAAAGACAGATGAAGGGCCTGAAAAAATAAAGGTATGCCATGTTTCTGAATGGGAATATTCAATATTATACATCTATTTCTCCCTCAAATTAATCTAAATTCCAATGTATATCCTATCAAAATGTCAGTAAGAATATTTTATGGCATTTTACAAAAGATGATTCTAAAGTACATCTGACAAATTAAATGCACAATATCCAAAACTCTTGACAAAGAAGATCAATGAGTGAGAACTGCCTTCTAAGACTTCAAAGCATGCTAACATATTAGGTTGAATCATACGAAATCACAGATATTCGATGGCTTTTGACTTATAAAAACAGCAATTTCACAAGGTTCATCTAAGACTAATTAAAATTGATGTGAACACAAGAACAAACAAATGACTGTTAAGAATTTGGGAATGTTAAACACTAAAACTCCCCCACCCACAAACACCTTTCTAAAAGTAAGAAACAAATGTAAGAGTCCACCAAGGTCTAGGATTCGATCCCTGGACCAGCCAGCTGCCAAAAAAAGAGTTCACTTAAGTATTAATACTATAAAGGTTGGTCAAAGACCAAAAGAGCTCCAATTTTCTCAGCCCAGTTCAACTTATCCAGTTACAGACAGAAAACTGAAAGGGAGGTAGGAGCAGAGGAGGTGTCAGGGGAGAAAGTTTTCTCCAACAATCCTGTACAGAGAAGGATATCTAAGCTGAAACCTAAAGGATGAGAAAGAACAAAGAGACAGTTCTTCCTAGGAAGAACATCCTAGGAATGAAGTAAAAAGACCCCAAGCCAGCATGTGTTAAGAACAGAAAGGTCAGTGTAATTAGAAGATAGTGAATGAATGAACTGAAACAGAGATAAAATGAGGGTGGACCAATAAGGAGCAGCCATACCAAATCTTGCAGGCTGAGTTGGGAGTTTGGACTTTATTTAAAGAGCAGTGAGAAATCAAATAACAGTCTACATTTCAGAAATATTAGCCTAGCTGCTGCATTAAGAATGAATGAGGTATGGGGAGACAGGCGAGAGAGCTAGGAGACCAAATTGGGAGGCTTCAATGAAGTACAAATAAGATAATAGCTAGGGCTAGGGTAAGGTAGGGGAGATGAAGAAAATAGAAAGATTCAAGGTACACTCTCAAGGTCTTACGTCCAACATTTTTTCCCTTCCTACTCTCCCACCATGCCTTTTTGGCAACAGAAACTCTCTCTTCCCAAAACCATTTCATGAGGGTAAGAACGACCTCTCCTAGTCCACTTCCTACATGGGGTGGGAAAACATGACATAGTCGTGAACAAAACACATCTTTTTCCTTAGTGACAGTGGCTCAATCAAAAATGGACATATGACCCAACATACACCAACAAGTTTATTTCAAGAACCAAGAATGATTTTTTCTCCTGTATTGTTAGCCATAAGGACAATGTAATCCTAGAATTGTATCAGTATGAGATAGTAATTATCCCCTATTGTCCACACTTCCCTTCTTTTAGTAAAAAGACACTTCTTGGCAAGTTCTGTGTTTATGGACACCCAGCAAGAGCTAAGTTCCTGATGTGGCTGTGTAACTAAGTTCTGGCCAACAGGATATAATGGGATGGGATGTCTACAACTCCTTGGTCAATGAATTCCTTAAAAGGAAGCTATCTGTGCTCACCTTTCTGTTTTTTATTTCTCATGGTCTGTGTTTTAGTTTGCTAAGGGTGCCATATCAAAATATCACAGACTGGGAGCCTTAAACAACAAACATTTATTTTCTCAAAGTTCTGAAGGCTTAGAAGCCCAAGATCAGAGTGTCAGCACATTTGGTTCCTTTTAAGCCTCTCTCCTTTGCAGATGGCCACCTCCTCACTGTATTTCACATAACCTTTTCTTTGTGTGTGTGCATCCTTGGTGTCTCTTTGTGTGACAAATTTCCTCTTATTAGGACACCAGTCAGACTGGATGAGGGCCTACCCATATGACCTGATTTAACCTTAATTAGCTTTTTAAAGGCCTTGTCTCAAATACAGTCACATTCTGAAGTACTTGGGGTTAGGGCTTCAATATGTAAATGTTAGGGATATACAATTCAGCCCATAACAGAGTGGAACACAGACATAATGCTGATAAGCCAAATTAGACCTTGTAGATAAAGTCAAAACCCCAAGGCAGAGCTGTCCAATAAAACTTTGTGATGGCGGAAATGTTTTTTTTTTTTTTGTCTTTTTGTCTTTTTTCCGTGTCCGGCAACGGATCGCAACCCTCAGTGTTGCCCCTGTACCGGACGGGGGACCGGCAACGGGATCGCAAGCCTCGGTGTTGCTCCCGCGCCTCGCTCAGCCAGTGAGCGGGAGCCGGTCTGTACGTGGGATCCGAACCCTCAGATGGGAGTGCTGCCGCGCTTCCCAAGCGGCGCACTATCCAGTGCGCCGCCGGGCCGGCCCGCGGAAATGTTTTATATCTCCACTCTCCAATATGGTAACCACTAGCCACATGTGATTATTTCAATTAAATTAATTTAAATTAAATAAAAGAAAAAATTTGGATTCTCAGATGCACTAGCCACATTTCAAGGGCTCAGTAGCCACATGCAGCCAGTGGCTACAGCATTGGACAGCACAACTGTATTAGTCCGTTTTGTTGCTTATAACAAAATACTTGGAACTGGGTAATTTATAAAGAAAATGAAACGTATTGCTTACAGTTTCTGAGGCTGGGAAGTCCAAAGTCCATCTGGTGGTGGCAACAGTGACCCAGGGATTTCACATTCCAAGATGGTAGAAGCAGAGACAGCAGAGAGAGACAGACTCTTCTCTTCTTTTATAGCCCTCAGAACCACACCCCTGATCACATTTTTAAACCATTCACTATTGCATGGTCCTATAATCCAATCACTTCTTCAAGGCGCCACCTTTCCATTTCCATAATAGGATATCCTACCCTATTAACAGTCACAGTAGGGTCTAAGTTTCTAATACATAAAACGTGGGGGATACAATTCAAGCTTCAATGAGTTTAGGAGGGACATAACTCAATCCACTACATACAACTTAAGGAATGGTGTGCAATGAAACAGCAGGAACTTAGATCTGTGATGACCTGAAGGACTATCCCTAGAGTATCACATAAAAAACAAAAAAAATTTTAAAAACATCTATTTTGCCTGACCTACATGTGTTTTATAGTCTCTTTGCTCAAATGACCCATCCTATACCTTAACTGATACAGTAAATTAGAAGTGAGGTGCTACCGTAATAAACTCCTAAAAACTCTGATGTCTTAGCAAGAAAACATATCTCAGGCTGGAGAGCTAATTACCCCAGTTATGCAGTTACAAAACATTTAGTAATACTCTTGCTGCAGTAACAGGGAGGGCACGTCATACACCTACCAAGTCTGCAGCTCTAAGAAAAAGTTAGAAAAATTCAGCATATTGGTGTGTGTTTGCTATTTAAAGATCAACCAGAAAAATCAATTCAGCTATAAATAAGGCAGCTTGCAAGCAGAAATAGACATGAAAACAGTGCTAAGAGAAGCTCTCTCAGCAGAAACTCCAACCAACAAGAGTCCAGTAATTTGGGACCTCTTAGGATAGAAAAGTTAGCTGCTGCTATGCTCTAAATACCAGAAGATAACTTTGTGACCTTAAGGGTTCTTTGCAGGTTGTAGCAAAGATAAGGGTAACAGTGTTGCTTTCCCACTTGCAATGGTTTCTGATGTGTCAACTTGGTTAGGCTAAACTAAGGATGAAAAAGGGAGGACAGCAGCCATTTTGCGGCATACAAATACCTATTCTCAATTATTCAATCAAATGCTAATGTTTTGCGGCATACAAATACCTATTCTCAATTATTCAATCAAATGCTAATGTAGGTGCTGCAGTGTAGGGATTTTGCAAATGTAATTAAAGTCTCTAATCAGTTAACTTTAAGCTAGGGTGATCCTCTTCAGTGAGCCTGACCTAGCCAGGTGAGCTCTTAAAAGAGATTGGGTTTTTCCCAGCAAATGAGACTCCAAACAGCAGCTGAGTCTACAATGGTTCTCTATTCGATGGATCTGCCCTGTGGAGAACAGCTTCAGCCAAATCCCATGGTTCCAGCTTGCCCACAATCTTACCTCCTTAACTACCTGCCTTACAAATTTCAGACTTCCTTAGCCAGACATCACAATCATATAAGCCAATTCCTTGTAATAAATCTCTTACTATGTATCTATCAATCAATCAATCATATATAAATCTACTTGTTCTGCTTCTCTAGTTAAAACCTGACTGATACGTTATCTAAGACGATTATTTCAGATGCCCTCAAGGTACCCAGGAAATATAAAAGAGAAATAGGCCTAACACAGAGACCAGTAAGTAAGAGAATCAGCAGGTTTCAAAAACTTATGACCAAAAGAGATCTTTTGCTACATGAATGTCACAAGGTCTTGATTTAAAGAAAACAGAATAGAAATCTATTAAATTTTTGAAAGAGTTTTACCATCAAACTACATTACTGGCCTATGAAAACTTATGATTAAACTTTAAGTAACCTTGCAGGCTTTGAATTTATACTAACTGGTAGGAGGCTACAAAAGTTATACAGTCCCTAAGGATGTCATACTCTCCAGTGCCCTACTTCAGACGTGGCCAAGAAAGATGACAAACAAGGAAGAATCAACTAAAGAATAAAGCCAAGGACGACAGTCAAAACAGCAATACTCCCATAGAGCAAAATCAGTTTAACCAAGGAATTCACACAGTGGCCAGGGCAAAGTTGTCACAACTCCTGCACAGAAGGACTTCACGATAAACACGGACCAATGACTGTCACGTATTTCCTATTCTTCCCTTCTCTAAAAGCGCTTTTATTATGATCATCCTATTCCTACTCACCACTATACAATGGGTTAGGCAAAAGAGGGAGAGAGAAGTTGTTTATTATTTTATACATTACTGGACTGAATTAAGAGAAAAGGCATTATGTAGAGATCTTTCATTTTGAGTATCTGAATTGATTCTCTCGAGGAAAGAGGATTAAGTGTTGGAAGAAAGGTTTGTACCAATGTTGGGTACAGAAGAGTGAGTCCAATACTGAAGAACGGTTTACACTGGAGATGTAAATTTGAAAGTCACTGGCATATGACACAAGACTAGATAAAATCACCTAAGAAGTGAGACCAGATACAAGACAGAAAACGGCCCAGGACTGAGCAATAAGGTACAAAATAATCAAAAGGCATGTACTGAGAGAGGTTGGAGGAAATAAGAAGACCAACAAAAAGCAGTAAGATAGAAAGAGGAGAGGGTAATACGACATAAGCAAAGAAAGGAGCACTTTTTAAGAAGCAAGGATTAGTCAACTGCTACAGAAAAGAGCAGATAAGACATGGACACAACAATTAAATACTATATCCAAAAAGAGATCCATATATCTTTGGAAAACAAAGAACAGAAGTGTCCAAAGAAAATGACTAAGATTTTTAAAATACTGGGGTGAGGAATGTCTCCAGAAGTCATAAAAGAATAACACATTTTACTAAACAAAAGTAAAAGTTTTTTCTATATTGTGAAAGCAATGTAAACAGAGAATATGTGTAACAAATAACACCATGAAGGATTAATGCCCATAAATATAAATAGTACCAACAAATCATCAAGAAAAAACCAGACAACGCTAATGGAATAATAGTAGGTGAAGGATAGAAATTTTCAAAGAAATCAAAATGAAAAATAAACATAAATTTAGTCAATGTTGACAGTAATCAAGAAAAGAAAAATACCATTTTTTATTTAACATATTTTTTAAATCTAAGAAAAGTGACCACATTGAGAAGCGTTCTCATACACTGTTGATGGAAGTAAAATGGGAGTATTTATCAAATTTAACATGTGCATACACTCTGCCCAGCAATTCTGTTTCCAGGAATCCATCCCAAGGAATATTTTTATACTCAAAAATAACTCTAAAAGGATGTTCACTTCAGCAGTATATTTGTAACAGCAATGTAGTTAAAACAATTGAAATGTCTATCAACACAAAAGATCAAATAAATTGTGAACATTCATACTACTCATAAGTTAATGAGAACAATGTGGCAAATTCTAATGTACTCTCTCAGACATACACACCTCCCCACCCCACCATAAACACACATGCACACACACACTCTCACCACAAAAGAAACTGGAACAGTTGATAAAACACCAAGCTGTTAGCAGCATTTACTCTCAGAAAGAATGGGATAAAACCTACGTATTAGAAAACTTTTGTTTTTCACAAGTATGAATACATTCATTCATTTTTATAGTTAAATATGCAACCATTATTTGAAGATTCATCTCTTTAGTTGATATATTTGAAGAATGCTCAACAATGAAACTTCAAGCTGGCAAAATTTCTAAGTGACAGCTCTACTCTTCACGATACATAATTTGATTAATATACACCAAGAAAAAAGAATAAAAAGATTTCAGGTAATGATTAATCCTGGACAGAAGGATTATAGGTGATTTTTGTACTCTTCTTTAGATCTTTTTGATATTGTCAAATTTTCTACAAATATGTATGTTTCTACAAATAGGTATAATATTTAATCAGATAATGTATAATTATATAAAGCTCTACCTCTAAAACCTAATTTGAAAGATATTTTTCACCCTACTCTGTCCTGTAACTCATTTTCTCTCTCCTTTTATTTTTCCTCTCTCCTTTTTTTTTTTTTTTGGTCATCTGGCCAGTGCAGAGATACAAACCCTTGACCTTGGCGTTATAGCACCATGCTATAACAAACTGAGATAACTGGCCGGCCCAATTTTCTCGTATTTTAGGAGATCTCTAACAGCAGCAATCACAAGTATACTAGCATAGATACTTCCTTTTTTACTACAAAACCTTCATGGTAAAATTAAAATGGGTTACTCTTTAGTGTAAGTCAAGGACACTCACAAAAAACGTCACATACAGACCTCATCTTAAAAAAAAAAGAAAAAACAAATAAAATACCAAAAAACATCAACTATTCCAAGACATACGTATAAAAGATGTAAAGTCTACCCTACTAGTATTTAAAAACAGAAAGAAAATGATCCTGACAATCAGAAACCAATTCTAAAGGCACACATTTATACTGAAAGCTAACACAGAATCCCAAATAAAGTATAATTATAAAGGATTAAAATCATCTTCACAGCCGGCCCGGTGGCACACTGGAGAGTGTGCTGCTTGGGAGTATGGCGGCGCTCCCCCCGAGGGTTCGGATCCCATGTGGAGACCGGTTCCCGCTCACTGGCTGAGCGTGGTGCAGGCGCAACACCGAGCGTTGGGATCCCGTTGCCGGTCCCCGGTACGGGCGCGACACCGAGGGTTGCGATCCCATTACCGGTCAGTAAAAAAGACAAAAAAGGGGAAAAAAAATCATCTTCACAATTCTAAATTGGTATTAGTTTTATCTTGACAAGATTTATGTTTTATGAATCTGGGAATAATGTCTCAGTTTCTTCAAAATCCTCATAATTCCTAGGTGATTTTGCTAGGTCTCAATAATGCTTCTTAAATATATTTAGAGTATACTAATAGTGATAATTATCTGCTAAAAGTCATATAAAAATTAAATTCTAACCCTCTGCTAAATTTCCATGTATGTAAGTTTTACTAACTTAAATTCATTTAACTTATACACGTTTAACAGATATAGCTGTGATTTTAAATATATGTAATTTTTTCATATTCACCAGGAAGGAAATGGTTGAGATTATTAGATACTGAAAACAGCCACATATAAGAGATACTCAGCAAATGTTTATTGAATAAAAGAATTAACTCCTACACTTCATCTTGCACTAATAAGAGCTACTACTAGAGGCTTTGCAACAGGACTGTTTTTGTTATTAATTCCATATAAAAAATAAGAGAGAAACATGGCACAGAGAAGAAAAGAGACAATAATGAGGTCAAAGGCTGAACTGGAAATAGATCTGGTGCAACACAACCGAAGATTTCCTTTTCTTCTCGGGTTTCATATTTAGGATGATAGGAAAAAAGGAAAAGAAAATAGATCCCCATGTTAATCTAAATTTATTCCAAATTTAAAATTAACAAAACTAATTTTTCCACAGATGCCACTGAAATAGTTTTTAACCAAATGTTTTTAAAATTAAAAGATGATCCCTGAGAAAAAAATTCAGATCAAGAATTCATTTTAGAATAGGTTTTTATTTTTCACTTTTTTTGGGGGGGGGGGGCCGGGGGGGTAGATTAAAAAATAAAAGGTTAAATCAGACCAGCTAACAGTCTTGGGGAAGAGTGAAATGGGGTAAGTAAAATTCCCTGTTAAGAGATGCACAGCTATAGACTAGTTCTATAAATATGCCACGCCTATTCTGTACTTTCAGATAATCTCAAGAAATGAAAAATCAGTTCATTTTCAAAACTGAAATAACACTATCTGGTATACCTCATGATTCTCTTCATGTTATAACTCAGTTTAAGTAACTGATTAATCTGAAGATTAAGTAATAAGCTCTAAGAATATAATTTAATTAAGTAAAATCTGCTGTCCTCCTTAACATGGATTCCATTCCTAACCTTCCAATCATTTTTAAACTCTTTCTCTAGACCTTCCTTTCTTTTAGCCACCATTTTCATGGTACAGCAGCCAAAAATATAATCTATTTAATGCATATGCATCACAACATTATTTAAAATAATAATTATGATTTTGGTTATCTCCAGTAACTTATTTAACCTCACCCAACAGTACACTAAACTTTTACCAAAAAAGCATGCTGCTTCAGACCATTTACTAAAAATAGCACATTTTTTTTACTCTTGACTCATAAAAACCTATTTAATATTTTCAACTTACTCTCAATAATCTTGTTGCCCACTCCAATCAGCACAACTTACTATGATCTACCTGCAAACTTTGAGAGACATTTCACCATATATCAAAATTGTTTATAAAGACACTAAATACTGGCTCCAATAGGAATTCCTAAAGTATCCTGATCTTTACATTTTTTTCTCCCTGACCCTCTTTTATCTCTACTCTCATTCAAAAAAGTCAAACCTTTTAAAAGATCATGTAACATTTATGATTTTTGTAGGACAACAGAAGGCAAACTAAGTTACCCTCTCAATAATTAGGTCTACATTAACTTGAAGTTTCATAGCATTCTTGAGAAAAATAAAATTCAACATCTCCCTTTTCAATAATTAAAACCCTAAATTATAAATCATGATAAAAATGATACCCATACTGCTCCACAATTCCACTTCCCTTCAAGACTAAATAAGAATGTTTTCTGAAGACAAAAACAAACAAAAAAAAATGTTAAGAGGTTAAGCATCATAAATCAGGAAGGGAATTTTGCTTCTGGGAAGCAAGTGGATGGACATAACTCTACCAGACAGGTAAGATTCAAGGGACTAGAGGGGTATTCTTATTTACTCATCACCTCCAGTTACCTAATAACTTGGTTTTTTCATAGGTTGCCATGGATATTGGTACATCTTATTGGTCCTAACAAAAACATAAGTGGTGGGGCCGGCCCGGTGGCGCACTGGATAAGTGCGCCGCTTGGGAAGCGCGGTGGTGCTCCCGCCCGAGGGTTCGGATCCCACATACAGACCGGTTCCCACTCACTGGCTGAGCGAGGCGCGGGAGCAACACCGAGGGTTGCGATCCCGTTGCCGGTCCCCGGTCTGGTACGGGGGCAACACTGAGGGTTGCGATCCGTTGCCGGACACGGAAAAAGACAAAAGACAAAAAATAAATAAAAATAAAAATAAGTGGTATCAGCAGGTGGTGAAGTGAAAATTCCTTTTCATTTGTGGTTAAGTATGGAAAAATTATTAGGATCCTCATTACATCCACATCTTCTAACCCACTATACTATCTTTATAAAAATTCAGATAAACTACTGTCATAAGTGCAATTACACTGCCTCAAGGACCTAAAAACTGTTTTCCAATCAACTGCATGGCATAATCAGATGCCAGTAGCAGTCTAATGAATAATCTAGTGAATTTCTGGGAAAGAAAATGTGCTGCTTTGATGATTATTCAGTACTCAAAACCTTCAGAATACTAACTCCAAGTAGGATGGTGAGGTTAATAATGACTAAAGTGAGAATTAGTGTCCAATTAAAACTTCTTATAGGGGTCTACTGTAAATAGCTACAACCAAATTCTGTTACCTTAAGACTTGAGTCCCATATACTACCCAGAATAAGTGGCTAATAAAGAATTATTTATGAAATATTCTTACTTCAGAGATCTGACTTCATGAAACCCTAGAAGAGGGAAGATGCTAAGAATTACATAATACATGGTACTGCATGGTAGGAGATATAGAGATGAGTATGAAAAAGTTTCTGTCTTCAGATCTGACATCTAGCATACTGCATATAAACTACCTTATCAATTAAAGGGCAAAATATGAAGATTTAAGAGAAAAGAGAGTAGGCATAGGGCTAGTTTACCAGAAAGAACAGATAGATCTTGAACCCATTACTTCACAAATAGGCCTTCTTTGTTACCACATTATCTTCTTAGTAAAAAGCAGTTTACAAATTCCAAATAATCCAAACAAATGGCCGCCAGATTACCCATTACCTCTGCTGTAAGAATGTTTCAAAATAAAACGAAAAAGGGAGAAAGGAGGGGGTCACAGACCTCTCTGAGTATCTAATAAAAATTTTGCACACATACTTCGGGGTGGAGGAGAAAGAAAAACAAAAAAATCCTTATAAGCACCTTTAACAAAATCTTGTTGAATTTCAGGGTATCCACAGCCTATCCAGACTCCAAGTTAGCAATTCCTATTTAAAAGGAAAAAAAAAATTTTTAATTTAATAAGGAAAGATTACCTTGAAAAGTAAGAATCCTGAAAGGCAGAGAGAAGCAACAGATTGCTTCTAGAGAAAGTAATTTTCACCATAAAGTTTTCAACTTGTTAATGATTATTAATTCTAGACAACAGAAATATGGATATATTTATCCATACTTTTCTGTGTTTCTTGCTTTATTTTTTTAAATGAGTTTTTCAGAACAATAAATGGAAAGAAAGGCTTGGAATAGCCAACTTATCTTCAACGGTTGCCCTACAGCCAAAAAGTACCTTCTCCTATACTATCTGAATTTAACATTATCTGAAATACCAATATCTGAGATGTTGCACTTATCATACAGCATAACAGAGCATGTAAATGAGTGAATAAATGAATGAATGAGCAAGCTTTGAATCAAACAGACCCAGGTTAAGTTCTGTTCTGACACTACTAGCTACATGACCCTGACGAAGTTACCTAAAACCCTTCTAAAGCCTGTATCTTTGCCTGTAAAATGAGTGCCCCCTCCCAGCCTCCCAATATTTGTGTAATTCTGAAACTCACACACCTTATTCAGGAAGTACATTTAACCATTTAACCTCACTCGAATACCTCCCCAAACCTATAGTTACTCATTGGTATATTTTTTAAATCAATGTGTCTTAAAAGTTTTGTTCACCATTACTCACCCAGTAGAGCACTATACCTAGCATACAGTAGGAACTCCAAACATTTATTGAATAATGAAACAAATATGACAGCACCTGCCTCACAGGGTTATGGTGAAATTAAAATGAGAATGCATGAAAACTGTGTTAACTCACTTAACCCTCATGACAACACTATAAAGTAGGATCTACTATTATCACCATTTACAAAGTCTAAATGAGGAAACTGAGGTGAAGAGAGGTTAAGTTACTTGCCCAAGGTCACAAAGCTAGTATGTGATAGATCAAGGATTTGAACCCATGCTCCACAGTCCATGCTCTTATCCATTACCTAGCCTTCACACACAGTAAGCACTGAATAAGTATTACTTTTTAATGTTTTAAAAATCTAAATATATCCAGGAGGTGTAAGGCTCTTATCAGGCATTCAACAATCAACGTCAATTAGTTTAACTGGCTTTCCCCTTAATATGAGGGTACTTCAAAAAGTTCATGGAAAGATCTGTATTATCTTTTAATTCTATTTTACCACTTTTTGAAGTACCCTCTTATATAGGAAGATTACCATCACCAAGAAAAGTAATTAAGAAATTGAAAGATATTGAAATCCAAACTTCAGCTATTCAGAGGCCCTGAATCCAAGAAAGGAAGAAGAAACTTTTTCTTCTGTGTTTTCCCTAAATGAATTCTGAGCCCTGCATAGGTACTAGTTATTCACTGAAAAAAAAATCATCCTACTCCACTCACAGAGTTTTATCCACATTTATTATATTTACAGATTCAAAGTATTTTATTGGTCACTCTATCATAGCCTCTGAAAAAATAAATGTGTAAATCTAAATTTTACCCAGTAACCATATGGTTCTGTATAAAACAAACACACAAACAAAAACACAGAAGAACAAACAAAACAAACAAAAAACTTCCCTTGGATTGAGTTATTGTTACAATTATTATTGGCACTCAATCAAAAAAATCACAGATTTTAATGAATAGTTTATATAAAAGAAAAAAATCACTGAAAATGAATCTCACAGTCTTTTTTTTTATTTTTTTTTCCTTTTTGTCTTTTTTCGTGTCTGGCAATGGATCGCAACCCTCAGTGTCGCGCCCGTACTGGACCGGGACCGGCAACGGGATCGCAACCCTCGGTGTTGCTCCCGCATCTCGCTCAGCCAGTGAGCGGCCAGTCTGTATGTGGGATCCGAACCCTCGGCGGGAGCGCTGCCG
The DNA here is from genome assembly GCF_000696425.1 of Galeopterus variegatus. Taxonomy (NCBI): domain Eukaryota; kingdom Metazoa; phylum Chordata; class Mammalia; order Dermoptera; family Cynocephalidae; genus Galeopterus; species Galeopterus variegatus. The sequence continues at coordinate 128,530 of NW_007726898.1, read as the reverse complement.
TGCTTCCCAAGCGGCGCACTGTAGCAGTGCGCCACCGGGCTGGCCCGAAAATGTTTTTTTTTTAATCAAGTACTGTGCTTAAGCAGGATGGGGACAAGATAATTACAATTAAGACAAAACCCTTTTTTCAAAGATCTTAATATCTAGTTTACAAATAATACTATATCCATTAAAAGATGAAACTCGGGAACAAGAAAGCTTCTCTGGGCTAATCTGGGATTCTAAGCATTACAACAGAGGAATTTAGATTGCATCTTTCCATTAAAAAACAAAAAAAGATTTGAAAATGAACTTGGAAAAACAGCCTGATTCTGAAATAATTTTTCTTTCTTCCTCATTTTCAACCCTGCCTCTTTTGTCCCTGGTCTTGAAAATCCTTTCAATACTAAGTCAGTCAGTACCAATGAATTAACTGGCTCCCCTTGTCTGAAACTTCTTCACCAGGTTTGTTTCTTAATTTAAAGCCACAGGTTACCAACAAAAATAGATGGAAGTCTGATCAACTCCTACTGTACTTACATTTTATGTTTCTTCAACTAAAATGTTTTTGCCCCTTTGAATTCTGCTTTAGATAACACTAATGTCTTGCAATGATATTCAAAAAGCATTCGACAGAATGCAATTTTATGTGTGAAATGCAGTAATCAACTCTGACAATTTCAACAATTTTTCATGCAATATTCGAATAAACAATTTAATTAATTTAGCCCACTAATTTGAAAAGAAGTACACCATGGCTTTAATGTTAGGAATTGCATTTCTGTCTATTTCCCATATTGATCAGGTACTCACCGAAAGCCAAGAAAATTATGAATTTTCAATTTTAGACCTAAGGTTTTGTGTCACATAGAGGAAGACAGAAGTGGAGAGCTCTTGGTCATATACTTTTGTTTCCAAATATATGTGAAACTGTGAAAATTATCTAAAACATGATTTTCCTATTCTGAAATACTTTAGGGAAAATCCAATTCTCAATAACCTACTCTAATGCTTAATAAGAATTATATTCTTGTTCAACATTTAAATAAAGTTCGTATTTAAATTGATTCTCCTTTCTTTCCATTTATCCTCTTTCAGCAGATATACAGAATATCCAGCTAGTACTTCTTCACAGCAAACCTGTATATTTTTGTTACATTAAAACATCCTTTACTTTGTCAAGTTAAATACTGCAAAACTATAACCTTCATATTCCTTTTTAATCTTCTGATGATTTTTATCAGAAGAATAATCTCAAGCATCATGTTAGCCCCGATTTTATTCATTCTATAGCCTGTAACAGAATGAATTAATAAAATATCTAAATGCAGTACTGTGAGTTTAGCCAAAAGACTCCATAGCTCCAGAAAGTTAAACTTCTGCTGACGTGTTAGTAAAATGGTAATGAAACGAAAAGCACTGTACAATTTGCCCATTTAGCTTAGAGTATACAGTAACCATAAGGCTCATTTATTTCCTTACTTTGGTCCAAGGATGGAGGCGGGTGCAGAGAGACAAACTGCACTCCTTTCTGTCTGCTTATCCTTCATCATGTACCTATATAGGTTTTTTTAGTGGCTGCACTTTCTTACACTTATTTCTCCTGACTCATCTTCATAACAAATGGCAAATCCATTGTTTACATCACTCTGTAGAGGACAGTATGAAGCACATTAAAAACAAAGACTCCCCTGGTTGGTCAAAGTCAATACACACCATTCCTATTTTCCAAGGAAAACAAACCTGACCCACAAAAATTAACATATCCACAAACTTACAATCATTCTTCATGATTTAAGGAATCACTAAAAGTTCTGCTTATTAGGCCATATTCCAATAGACAAAATTACCTAGGTATGTGAAGTTTGCAGCAGAATATTTCAGTTAAGTATTGCATTCAACTATCATGATCTTGTTCCAGACCAGAGCTTGATATTTTTGTTCATAGAATTTTTAATCTTACTAAAATATTGGTATATTCTCCATAGCTACATGATTGTGTTACCTTGCAATTTTTTTGACAGGGGCCATGGGGAGATATAAGGAAATAAATCATCATTAAAAACTGTACTGGTCTGAGCCATTAGAAAACTCTGATTTTTACTTTTGCTACAACCCACCACAACCAGTTTCCTCTAAGCCTTGTTTTCCTCACTTCAAAATAAAGGGGTTAGTCTAAATTGTCTCTAAAATGTTTCTCAACGCTGAGAAGAATCATACAATTGAATGATTGGAAGTACCACAATAGATTTTACTGAAGATAAGGATCCTATCAAATCTTTCTCTTCATTGTTTCAAATGCAGCCTGAGCAACACAGTATCCTAAAACATACAAATTAGGCCAATAGAAAACCTATCAATACAAGCCTATCTTCAGAATCCAGTAAGCTAAATGGAAATAATAGCAGGGAGTGTCCATCTTTTTGGTATACATACTTCAATTCTTACATCTTCACAATTTCAACCAGGCTGAGGTAAAAGAGAATCCGGTCTTCTACTAACAGACAAGTCTCAAACCCTTCAAAAGGTATTTCTCTACTTGAACGGAACCCAGGATGCAATCAACACAATTTTCAGAAAACCAGTCTTGCACTAAGATAAGCTCTATGTTTGTGGAAGAGAATCAATGGCAAGTGGTACTTCTAGAAAATTCAGTTCTCTCAGAACTAAATTTATGATCAACCTTTAAACCTGTTTTCCCTGTGCTGCCTGAAGTTACAACTTTTCTCCAGATTAAAATTTTTCTAGCTTCTATTTCAGAGAGGGGACAAGAGAGTTGTTAAGAGAGTTGACAACTAATAGGCTAACTTTTAGTTGGTTGTCAGTATGGTATGTTTTACTGAGCAAAATTTTAGGTTATAAGGCCTTTCTTGAGGAATAAAATCCTACAACGCCGCCTGGCTGTAGACCCAGGAAAATTACAAAGTTATTACGAAACCAGATCACTAGGACAAACCAAGAGGCCTTCCTATTCCAACTCACCACAACCAGGCCTGGCTCCAAAGCAGACTCTTTGGCTGCCCCATTTTATCTGGAAAACAACAGGTTCTAGCTGAACTCTTCCTCACTGAGGAAGCATTTGAAGATCCATACGTATGTACATGCAAGGATCAAACATATTTGTCATCCACTGAGTTATTTATAAATGTATATGGATATAAGATAAGAATTTTGTCATCCAAAATTCTTGAGATACCGAGGAAGTGAAGGTTACTTCAGCACCCACAATAGTTATGAAAAAACCTGCAGCAGAACAGTATGGAAAAATACCGCTTCTCACGTGTCTCTCACATACACAAATACTTAGCTCAGAGTCCATTACAACCTTACCTCCTCCCCAAAACTGCTCCCCTTCGCCTCAAAACTGGGAGAAACTGATGAACCTCCTAGTGTTCTCCGAGAGACTGATGTACCTATATTATCTTATCCCTCCAGCTTTGGTCCCGTCCCAGCCCCAGGAATAAGTGGCCCTACTGGCCCCAGGCAGAATCCCCCCACCCCCGGCACCCTCCCGGGTGTGCCAATAGTGAATCTAACCGATTCTCTCCATCCTTAACCTTGTGAACCACTCCAGGATACCATGCTGTTCACCAACTCTGAGGAATCTGTGATCCTCCCACCCCCACGTGTCAGCTACCCTCCCCCACATTCCCACACCTCACGGTTTAGGCCGAGGAAAGAAAGGGGGCAGTCGAAAGCCTGGCCCCTAAGAGAGATCAACCCACAGAAATCTGTCCCACCTCAAGTCCTCTCCCACCTTCGGCCCCTATCATTTACAGTCCCTTCCTCCCTCCTTCCTTTGAAACCAGGCCCTTGCCTCAGAAACCTCCTCTTCCTCGTCGTCGTCGTCTTCTTCTTCCTCGCTGTTGTTGCTGCTGGTGCCGCCACCTCCTCCACCGCCGCCTCCACCGCCGCCGCTGTTGTCGCTGTCGCTACTGCTTTCGCTGCTGCTGGGGGGTCGACAAGTCCGGGTACGCTTGGGCTTGTGCTGTTGCTGCTGCGGCGGCTTCTTCTTCAGAAGCAGGTCGCAGACTCGCACCATCCCACGAGGAGACGAGGCCGAGCGAGCCCCGCTGCCGCCGCCAACGCCGCCGCCGACCTCCGCCGCCGCCGCGGGGGGTCCCGCC